>NC_090023.1:148168865-148311365 GCF_037176765.1 Anolis sagrei | reverse complement strand
TCCACAGACGGGGGACCACCACCAAGAAGGTCTTGTCTCTCGTCCTTGCCAATCACACTTGCAAGTGTGGCGGGATTGAGAGCAGGGCCTCTCTGATGGTTGTAAAGTCCAAGGTGGATCATAGATTTTGCCTCTTTGATGACATTTTCCTTTTATCCTCAAATTTCTAGCATAGCAATGATTTGAAACATATGTTACATATTTAGAAATATAATTTAGGCATCCAAAGTTACCAAGTGACTGCAAACATAGGAAATATAAGAGTCCTAAATGGGATGATCTGCAAAGTCTCACTCTTTTCAGTACTAAACATTTGGGAAATGGATGAAAACGTCATTGGGGTAAGAGTTCTTATGGGAAGTGGGGAGTCAATGTGTCTGTTTTGTGTTCCTACTGTTATGTTTAGGTTTGGATTAGTTATCATTGAGATGTAGCTGAATATGAGTACATAATGTTCCAGTTATTAAGATTTCGCCGTAATGTTTTTGGAGTCAGCACTTACATTGTCTTGAGTCAAGGTTGACGGACAAGGTTGGTATTATCTCAGCCATGCCAAAAGGATACTGTTTATCCCCATCAGAGCAAATGATTCATATATACACACAAACTATGTACCCCTTGCGGTCTTGTAATTGTGGGGTTCTGGTTAAGAATATTTTTGAAAAAGGAAAACTCTGTAATGTGAGAAACTAGAAGTGGCAGTTGAGTCAAATGTGTCTAGCTGGTGACTCAGTTCATATGCATTTGCAAAATTGATACTGTAGCTAAATAAATGTAGTTTACTTCGAAAGAAAATGTGTGTCCTTTCTTCATTGTTGCCATCTGTGTTTCCATGTTCTCTTGGAAAATCCCATTTCATTCCACAGGAATCTATCAACATTCAAATGAAAGCATTTGTGTCTTGTCTTCTGAATCCTCATATTTCTGCTACCTGTTTGCACATTTATTTTCCCCATGGCAAAACTGTTTTATCTGACAAGTTGAAACTTATTTAAGGTTTAGGTATAACATCCAGTACTTCTTTGCAAATTTGGGGAATGTGCTTGACAAACAAATGTAACCCAGCCCTAAACAAAGGTTTCTTACAACCAGAAACAGCTAGATGCAAATTCAAATGTTCTGGAATCCTTCTTTGGTGCTACATTGGCCATCCTGTAATATATGTAAGGGAGACCTTCTATTTTGATGGTCTTAGTCCCCATTGACTTAGGGCTCATTTACAATGACCTGTGAATATCAGGCCAGTTTGCAGCAGAAATGCAGTTTTTTTATGTTTAGCTGCAACCCAGCTTTTGCGCTTTCTTCTTTTCTTCGAAAAGGCCTTACTGGTACATTATTTGAACTGTTATGTTTATTCATATCATGATCTGATCACTATACTCAATATATCCCATATGCATGGGGGTATTGGGGTAATGATACCAAAGGTTTGCTAGGGTAGACCCTCTTTCACTCAGACTCAGCCCCCCCCCGAAACTCAGCCCCCAAACCGAACTCAGCCCCCCCCCCCCCCCCCCGAAACAAAATCCTGGCTACAGGCCTGACACAACCCAGTACCAAGAAAGAGAATCCCACTAGAATAAGTGTTGTTGTTATTTCCAATTTATGTTGCTTTGTTTCCAGTACATGTAAGTATGAGTTCCTGATTAGTTAAGGTTCCAGCAGTGATTGCCATTATGAAGGCAGCCAAGGAGAGAACAACTTGGCTGGTGATCCATACCAATTTCATCTGACTCATTTCTGATGAGCAAGAATGTATTTGCCTCCTTTTTATTCAGTCAAGGAAAGGTTTATTTGAGATACGGAGCCTTCATAAACTTGACTTCTGTAGTGCTGGGAAAGGAGGAAAAGGCTTACTATTCTGTTGAGGTGCTTTGATTGTGCTTTTCCTGCATAGCAGGGGATTGGTCAAGTCGAATCCAACTCTATTATTCTATTATTCTATTCATTACCTCATATTCCAGCATAGAGTAAAACCGCTGGAGAAGGAACCATATAGGAATACACACTATCAGAACTGTGAGTGATTTGAACTAAACAGCACTTGAATCAGAGTGGAGACATAACCAAAACTATTCCAGTTTTGCTAGCATTTTCAGCAGTGCTAAAAACTTTCCCCCTTTTCGATAACGTTTTGGTACTCCTTGCATAGATGTTCTCTTATTTGTTTACATTGCCCTCACCTGTCCTCAGGGAATATTCTCATAAAGCTACATCGGATGGGCTCTGAAGCTTTATGACATGGTCCTGTCCGCTTTGTGATCCCAGATTGGATGGAATAACACTTATGACTCATCTAGGAAGGACAAAATCACAGCAGCCCTGGGGAAAATATTGTCACAGCTAGTTTGATGTTAAAAAAGAAAGAGGGGGAAAGGACGGAAGCTGTAGCTCTAAACCAAGTTTATCACATGCTTTGCAACTTGTCTTTCCTCTGAACAAGTCAAAGCAGTATACATGTTATTCAATTTTAAATTCCCAACAAATATGGAAGATACGTTAGTTTGAGAAAGAGTGATTGATCTAGGCTCTCGACCCATCCCTATCTAAGCTTCATCACTGGAAGAAGGAATGGACACTGATTTTCCCAATTCAAGGCCAAGATTCTGCCTACTTCCATAGGTTTTGAATTCTAAGTTCCTTTCCATGTCCAGGACTGTGGCACAGTTGGCTGGGAGTCAGCTGCATTAAGATCACTACTGACTAAGAGGTCATGAGTTCAAAGCCAGCCCGGGTCAGAGTGAGCTGTGACCAATTTGTGTAGCTTGCTGTCAATCTTTGCAGCCTGAAAGACCGTTGCATCTGTCAAGTAGGAAATTTAGGTACCACTTATGCAGGGAGGCTAATTTATGACACCACAAAAATCTCCAGCAAGCATGCAAAGAATGAGGAAGTACTTCATCAGTGTCACAAATGGACGATGAAGCGACAGCTCCCTTGGTGGCCAGAATTCCCTCATGAAAAAGCTGGAATGTTAAATGGCCTCTGTGTGTCTGTCTATATATGTTGTGTGTTTATGGCATTGGATGTTTGCCATGTATATGTACATTGTAATCAGCCCTGAGTCCCCTGCGTGGTGAGAAGGGTGGAATATAAATACTGTAAATAAAATAAATAAATGTCAATTCACTGGTGGTTAAGGTAGTTTAAAAGCTAGGTGACATGTTACACTGCAGTTGTGTTATTGTTAATTACCATCAAGTTGATTTTGACTGATTGCTACATTATGAATTAGGCCCCTTCTACACAGGCTCAAAGCCCGAGAGGAACTGGGATTTCATGTCCCAGTTTCTCTCGGGATGGAGGCCACACTTCCTCTTGGAATTGAGGCTTATGTATTTCTACCAGGATCCATCATTTTTATCTGGAAAATACTATTTATCATTGAAAATACAATTTACACAAGAAGCATTTCTAGAACAAGTCAAAAAACACAAGGTCTGGAACTGACTGGGAAATAATTAAGTTTTGCTCATTGGAACTATTAGCTGTAACTTTCTAAACTCTGTTTTACTGTATCCAGTAGTTTATTCCTGCCTGGCTCATTGTAAGGCCTCTATTCTAATTGCAGCAGAAACAACCTGTTGTGACTTGACTGATTTCTCCATGAAGTAGTCATAACTGAATGCCTGAACTTTATCTCACAGGGAAAATAAGGGGCCTCTTATAATAGTACTACTGTGGAACAAATAAAACAGTGAAGACTGGGAACAAAGAAAATTCAGCAATCGTGAAAGGCTCCAGTCTTGAATAAAGAACCACTGTTGTTATAACAAAGAAAGGGGCCTCTGTTTTCTTAAATATGTCCTAACTTCCTCAGTGCTTGCAACTCTCCCATCTTTCTCATTTCCCTTTGAGGCCCGCTACATATTGTCTAAATGCAGTTATAGTTTCAGCTAGAGTGAACCCATTGAGTCAGTTGTACTTATAAGTGACATGACTTAGGCCCCTTCACTGTATAAAATCCACATTGAACTGGATTATCTGACAATGGGGACTCAGATAATCCAATTCAAAGCAGATATTGTGGATCATCTGCCTTGATATTCTGGATTATATGGCTGTGTGGAAGGGCTTACCAAGTTCCTGTGGGTTCAGATAATGTGCCATTTTATACAACTATGTGGAAGGTGATTCAAACAGGGTTCCATGAAACGCTAACTTTCTGTGAGAGAGATCATTGGGAGTTCTTTAAAATATTGTGATTGAAAAAAGTCTTTTTAAACCTTCGTAGAGCTCACAATGTTTGCAATTACAGCCTATGATGAGGCTCTATTAACAACCTAATTAAGAGGTATCTCAATCCCATATGCCAGTAAGCAATAGGACCATGTTCATTTTGCTTAGTCCATTTTCAGTTTTTGACACCAATTGGAGAGGCCATGGAATTGGTGAGTGCTGAACTGTACTGAGGAGAGAATATGGGAGGCTGATGACACTAGGTAGTTTTAGATTGGATAAAAGGTCATTTTTTAAAAAGGGAGAAATGGTTTTGCACATACCTCATTAAGAATTATATACGGTATATACTCGAGTATAAGCTGAGTTTTTCAGCCCCCTTTTTAAGGCTGAAAAAGCCCCCCTTGGCTTATACATGAGTCAAGATTGTTTATTATTTTACTCTGATATTATTATTTTTATTACATTTATTATTTTGCTGTAATTATTATTATTATTATTATTACATTTACATTATTTTACTCTATTATCATTTTATTACATTACATTTATTACTCTATTTACTATTATTATTACATGTATTATTTTACTTTATTATTCTTATTATTACATTATTTTACATGTTTTATTATTGTTATTATTACAGTTATTATTTTACTCTATTATTATTTTTATTACATTTATTATTTTACTCTATTATTATTGGAAGGTACATAAGCCAGTTAGAATAACAGTTTAATCAGAGCTGGACGGTTTTATCTTAAGTTACAGTTTTATGTAAATATTCAAAAACATTTACTCTTCTGATGCTTCAATTAATGTAATTTTATTGGTATTTATTTTTATTTTGAAATTTACCAGTAGCTGCTGTATTTCCCACCCTTGGCTTATACTTGGGTCAATATGTTTTCCCAGTTTTTTGTAATAAAATTAGGTGCCTCGGCTTATATTCGGGTCAGATTATACTCAAGTATGTACAGTACTTTATCTGGATGGGGATCCATGCCAAAGGATTAGTTGACCAAGTTGGCCAAAACAGATCCATAGAAATATACTAACTGCTCAAAAAAGCATTGAACTGAAATATTTTATCTACAATTTACTAAGGATATAAACATACCATGATCTATATACACATAACGTTTTGTAAGCAGGATTTCCCTGGGGCTTAAAAATTGTTTCTAAGTTTCTTTCAGCGAAAAGTCTGGATTAGGGAGACTTTTGTCTGATTGTTGAAAACAGTAATACCTCGTTCTGAATTGTCTGATCCAACCTAACACAAAAATGAGAGGAATTAATACACTTGTTAGTCTAATTTTTTCAAATAGTGAAATCATTGCATCTATATCTATATCTATATCTATCTCTATCTATATAAAAGTGAAAATATGTATGGTTGTATGGATCTCTATCTATCTATCTATCTATCTATCTATCTATCTATCTATCTATCTATCTACTTACCTAGCTACCATATTTATCTATTTTCCAAAATGGCCCCCACTTCCAGTGAACACTGTGACTCCCACCAGCAATGAATCTGGTCCAGATTTGGCACACAGACCCAGCATGACCAACAGAAAATACTGGCAGGGTTTGGGGAGCAATGACAGAGAATGATGGGGGTTATAATTCACCTTTATTCAAAGAGCACCATGAACCCCACCAACAATGAATCTGAACCAAACCTGGCACACATATCCATTATGGTCAACTTTAAGTACTAGTGGGCAATGACAGTTATAGTTTACACACATTCCTTATACATTTAACAATGGGGCCATTCATAAAATCCAATATTTATCATTACAAAAGACCTAACCCAGGCCTCATTGGGTACCTAAGCTAGTTGATTATAATGTGACACTGACCTTTATTCCATTGATTATAAATAATTACAAGGCCCAAGCATAATTAAAAAGGAGTGCGGAGAGAGACAGAAGAGAAGGGAAGAGTACACAGACTTGCTCCCAGAATCCATACATTTTCAATGCTGAAATCACATTTTATGTGATTTCCATTGCTTGTATGGTTTACATTTATACTTAATAGGTATAAATCAGAGTTGGGCCACTTGTGATTCTCCAGATGTTGCACTACAACCCTCATTAGTGGCTCTGCTGAGTAGAACTAATGGGACTCTTAACCCAACAACATTAGAAAGGCCCGTTCTTGTTGTTGTTGTTGTTGTTGTTGTTGTTGTCATCTCCTCCCCCATTTATACTTATTATCCTGAAATATAATAAGTATCTTTGTTGTGGCACAAGGGGTTAAACCCTTGTGCCGGCTGAATTTCTGACCTTAAGGTCAGTGGTTCGAATTCGGGAGACAGCATGAGCTCCCACCTGTCAGCTCCAGCTTCCCATGCGGGGGCATGAGAGAAGTCTCCCACAGGATGGTAAAAGATCCAGGTGACCCCTGGGCAACGTCTCTGCGGATAGCTAATTCTCTCACATCAGAAGCGACTTGCAGTTTCTCAGTTGCTTCTAACACTATTTTAAAAATCCTGAAAGAGATTTCTCTTAATTCTTTGGACGTCTTAGTGAGTTGTATATGACATCTGGTGGACCTTTGATATAACTACAGCAGCAGCACAAAGTAACTGTGAAAGCAACCTGAGAAGGAAAGGTGAGGGAAGAAGAAAGAATCTTTCTTCTCACCCATCCCATGGATTTGAACTGCCAACCTTCAGGTCAGCAGTTCAGCAGCACAAGAGTTAAATACCGATTGTTTCTACACAGCCATGTAATCTGGATCCAACTGTGGACTACAGAGATCCAGTTCACTTTGGAGTAGCTTTTATGGATTTTATGGTTGTTTTGAAATGGAATGTTATCCAAAAAAGCTAAAATAAATCTGCCTTGAATTTGCTGTTGGATTCATTTTTCCTCTTGTCTTTCCATTTTTTTTATGCTGAAACAGACCCAAAAACCCAGCTCTGTATTAAATCATCATCATCAGCTCCTTGATAGCATCATCATCATCCTCATTATTGTTACTATTATTATCCCACTGTATAATTTGAACCCATTCTATTGTAGTTCTGTTATAACCTAACTGTGAACTTGGGGCAGCAAGGGCCCGAACGACAATGACCTTTAGCTGGAGTAATTAAATTTACTAAAGGAATTACATTTATTTATTTATCTTTATTTATGTTCATTGGGGCTCTGTGTCTGTGTCTATCTGTCCCACAAAGGCTGTTTCTAGGTGAAGTGGCCCTTTGTGAGGCCATTGGAAATTAAAGGTGACGTATATGACAAGAAGAAAAGAGCAAATAATAATAATAATAATAATAATAATAATGCATTTCTTTATTTATGTTCATTGGGTCTCTGTGTCTGTGTCTATCTGTCCCACAAAGGCTGTTTCTAGGTGAAGTGGCCCTTTGTGAGGTTATTGGAAATTAAAGGTGACGTATACGACTGGAAGAAAAGAGCTAATAATAATAATAATAATAATACATTTATTTATTTATGTTCATTGGGGCTCTGTGTCTATCTGTCTCACAAAGGCTGTTTCTAGGTGAAGTTGCCCTTTTTGAGGTTGTTGGGAATGAAAAGTGGCATAGATGACCAGAAGGAAAGAGCCAATAATAATAATAATAATAATAATAATAATAATAATAATATAACATTTATTTATTTCTGCCCTTCTCCTCAAGGGGACTCAGAGCAGATTACAGACACAAGCAAACATTCAATGCCTTGTTACAGTGAAGTACACAATACAAATACATAGACAAAGGCAAAGGCTTCTCCTTTCATTTCATGTGGCAGCGTAGATGGGGCCTGGAGGCAGCGCTTATCTCCAACTCTGGGGGAGGTGCTCATTTCCATTTCCAAGCTGAGGAGCCTGTGTTGTCCATAGACAGCTCCTGGTCATGTGGCCAGCATGACTACAGGTAGTATTGTTTTTGCCTTTTCCCACCGAAGCGCTACCTATTGAACTACTCACATTTGCATGTTTTCTAACTGCTAGGTTAGCAGGAGCTAGGGCTAACAACGAAAGCTCACCCATCCCATGGATTCAAACTACCAATCTTCAGGTCAGCAGTTCAGCAGCACAAGAATTTAACCCATTGTGCCACCTGCCATGTTCCCACGGAGACTCCATTTCTTTTTTGTCTTGCTTTTGATGCAATTGCTACAAACTGAGTCCCCTTCTACACTGTCCTATATCTCAGGATCTGATCTCAGATTATCTGCTTTGAACTGGGTCATGGAGTCTACACTGCCACATAATATAGTTCAAAATAGATAATCTGAATTGTTTGTGGCAGTGTAGATAGGGCCTGAGTTCAACATTCCCAGTAGTTTTGCGGAAAAGCAAACTGCGGCAGCCTTTCTTAGCATATGTGCTCCTCCTCATTAATAAATTGTTGCCACTTGACCTCATGTTGCTCGGGCACATGTGTCCTGATTTTCCTCTGTTAAAAGTTGGGAGAATATGGTCTATGGTCAGATAATATGGATCTCATCACTGTTCCAGATACATAGACAAATGCCAGTGATGCTTGAACATTTTAAAGTTGCTGTGAAATGATGCAAATATGACATCAGAGGCATGACTCAGATGTCGAGAGGCCTTAAAAATAGATAAGGTTTAAGATCCAGCTGCTTACATAATCACACAAATTCACAGTAATCCTTCCACAGAGCTACTGAGAACAGAGGACTTATCTGACTGGCAGTTCTGTGGTCACCTACTGCTTAGCAGAAGACTAATTTTTCTCTGACCGAGATTTTTTGAGGCAGTATTTTCTAGCCTTCCAGTCTAATTGTAAAAGTCTGGATAAAATATTAGTGAATATTGCCTACATTTAACATATAGTGGTATTGGGGGGGGGTGGGTGGGTGCAACATTAATGTGATTCCATTTGCACAGCTAATGTTACACAATGCTTCCCTGGAATCCTTCAAGACATTTGGTTCTTTTTAATATCAGTGCAGTGAATGAAACTTTGTGTCTGATCTGTGCACATGAAAACAAAGAATATGGCCCTGGATGGGGAATGTATCTAACCCATCAATTTTCATTTTCAATGTTAGTAGTGGTAATGGAAGAAATGATAATCTTAAAATTATGAAACTAGATCCCCTTCTACACTGACATACAATCCAGTTCAAAGCAGATCAGTGGTTCTCAACCTTTGGGTCCCCAGATGTTTTGGCCTTCAACTCCCAGAAATCCTAACAGCTGGTTAACTGGCTGGGTTTTCTGGGAGTTGTAGGCCAAAATACCTGAGGACCCACAGGTTGAGACCCACTGATCTAGATTATATATGGCACTGTAGAAGGGGTAGGGTAAAGGTAAAGGTTTTCCCCTGACATTAAGTCCAGTCATGTCCAACTTTGGGGATCAGTGCTCATCTCCATTTCTAAGCCAAAGAGCCGGTGTTGTCTGTAGACACCTCCAAGGTCATGTGGCCGGCATGACTGCATGGAGCGCCGTTAGCTTCCTGCTGGAGTGGTACCTATTAATCGACTCACATTTGCATGTTTTCAAACTGCTAGGTTGGCAGAAGCTGGGGCTGACAGCAGAAGCTCATGCCGCTCCCCAAATTTGAACCTGCGACCTTTCGGTCAACAAGCTCAGCAGCTCAGCGCTTTAATCCACTGTGCCACTGGGGGCTCCCGGTAAAAGGGGACTATATCACAAGTGGGATTTGTAGCTAAATGCTTCTATTCAGGATGAGAGACAGGCCCTTTTGCAAGGTACTTCATTGTCTTCTCCTTGATAAGCAATCTCACAGCCAGCATTTCCTGAGCACTGAGCAGGGTCAGCCCACACTGGACTATGGGGTGATGTTGGTGCCCTTTTAGTACAATTGCTAGGATTCCCGCAAGATGGTTAACACCTCCCTCTTGTGGTGTCATTTTTCCTACAGAAAAATCCACATTTGGAAAATGCATATGCTCTGGGCATGAAGACAAGAAAGCTCTTCAATGCACTGCTGTAATGTGGAAGTTCCTGCTCCATGTTACAGCCAGGTAGCCACACTTGCTTTCAGTATATTCCACCTCTGTACCCTTTTATGCATTGTTCTCAACGGGCTATTTTGGAAGCGGAGATCTCTCTTGACGTCCCAACTCCTCCCATCGCCAAGATTATTTTGTGTGCTTTCAAACCTTGGGCATGCTCTCCTTTTGCCTCCATAGGTATCATAAAGTAATTATAAAAAAATAAACCAAAGGATACCCACTACAAAATGGTGCAGGTTTATTAACCGGAGCCTATATGGGATGGGGTGGGGTCATCAAAGCTAGTAACTTGCCTCTTATTTAAGAAGGCAGTGGTGATGTTGCTGATGATGCTATGGTATTATTTAATATTTAATATTGTTAAATATTTAAAATGCAACAGTGCGAACTCAATGATACATGATCATTTTGCATGCAACATACTGCTTTGGGTGGTTGTGAGTTTTCTGAGTTGTATGGCCATGTTCCATATGGATGTATGACCATATGGAACATGGCTGTACAGCCTGGAACACCCACAGCAACCCAGTGATTCTGGCCATGAAAGCCATCGACAACACAATGTACTGCTTTGTTTGGCCTCTGAAGAGCTGTGATGGGACAAATAGACTGCTGATGGGGGATTTTTTTTTCCAGTGACTCCAAACCAGCCTCTGTTCCCATCTCAGGGCCATTCCACACAGCCATATAACCCTGAATATCAAGGCAGAAAATCCCGCAATATCTGCTTTGAACTGGGTTACCTGAGTCCACGCTGCCATATATTCCAGTCCAAAGCAGAAAATGTGGGATTTGATTCAGCGGTGTGGAAGGGGCCTCATTGAGACTAAATCTTCTGTGCCAAGTAATATAGTTTGAACTAGTGTAGACTCATACATTGCAGTTCAAACTGCATGGACCTACAGTGGCTATATTATGTGATTCAAACTGCATTATAGGACTGTGTAGATCCAGCCATATACTAATTTATTTAAGTTGTGTTTTTTCAGCACAGTCCCCTAACCTGTAATGGGGCCCAACAGTGAGACATAGGATTGTTGTATATTCATCTACACCAGGAGACCTCAAAAATTTTTAAACAGAGGGCTAGGTCACAGTCCCTCAAACTGTTGGAGGGCCGGATTATAATTTGGAAAAAAAACATGAATGAATTCCTATGCACACTACGCATATCTTATTTGTTGTTCAAAAACACTTAAAAACAATACAATAATTAAAATGAAGAACAATTTTAACAAATATAAACTTATTAGTATTTCAGTGGGAAGTGTGGGTCTGCTTTTGGCTGATGAGATAGGATTGTTGTTGTTGTGTGCTTTCAAGTCGTTTCAGACTTAGGTTGACCCTGAGCGAGGGCCGGGTAAATGACCTTGGAGGGCCGTATCCGGGCCCCGGGACATAGTTTGAGGACCCCTGGTCTACACTGTCATATAATCCAGTTAAAAGCAGATAATCTGGATTTTATACAGCAGTATAGAAGGTGCCTTGGTTAAAGTGCTCTGGAGCTGCTCTGATGTACTCTGGGAGCATCCCTCGAGCCTTTGTACGTGACTGGCATTCTGGACATGTCACTGGTGCCACATCACCACCAGCATGCAGCTCCCCATCACAAGCCTGTGGGTGACATCATGTTTCTTGTCACCTGGCTGGGTGCCCTGGTGTGACATCACCAGAAATGTGGCATCACCACCAAGTCTCTTCTAGGAAGCTGCTTGCTGGTAACAATACAGCAGTTAGGTCTGTTGGATGTGTGAACTTTGGGTTTTATGCCTTTCTCTATCAACCCTAGGGCGTTTTTCCTTCACAGACATAAACAACAGTAAGTAATGAAAAACAGCGAGGAAAGCAAAAAGCAGCCACATTGGTTACTTGGGTGGGGGGGAGTACTAAGTCATTGCAATGAATTACTCTTTACTGTAAAATAGCAAATTAGTTTTAAAAATGGGATGTCGATGAACAAATATTTTGATCTGTTGCAGAAAGGGCAACAACAGGTATGAGATTTTGATGAATAGACATTTTTATGTGACATAAACTTTTATGGCAGAGTTTCTCAATCTGGGGGTCAGGACCCCTGGGGAGGTCACGAGGGGGTGCCAGAGGGGTCGCCAAACACCATCAGGAACACAGTATTTTCTGTTGGTCATGGGGGTCTGTGTGGGAAGTTTGACCCAATTCTATTGTTGGCAGGGTTCAGAATGCTCTTTGATTGTAGATGAACTCTAAATCCCAGCAATGACAACTTCCAAACGTCAAGGTCTATGTTCCCCAAACCCCACCAGTCTTCACATTTGGGCATATTGAGTATTCGTGCCAAATTTGGTCCAGGTCCATTATTGTTTAAGTCCACAGTGCTCTCTGGATGTAGGTGAACTACAACTCCAAAACTCAAGGCCAATGCCTACCAAATCCATCCAGTATTTTTTGTTGTTCATGGGAGTTCTGTATGCCAAGTTTGGTTCAATTCCATTGTTGGTAGAGTTCAGAATGCTCTTTGGTTGTAAGTGAACTATAAATCCCAGCAACTACAACTCCCAAATGACAAAATCAATCCCCTCCTCCAACCCTACCAGCATTCAAATTTGGGCGTATCGGGTATTTGTGCCAAATTTGGTCCAGTGAATGAACATACATCTTGCATATCAGATATTACAATTCATAACAGAAGCAGCATTACAGTTATGAAGTAGCAACGAAAATAATTTTATGGTTGGGGGTCACCACAACATGAGGAACTGTATGAAGGTGTCGTGGCATTAGGAAGGTTGAGAAACACTGTTTTATGGACTAATATTTGAAAGTCTGCAGGCTCCTTCCTTACATTTTAAATGTAATTCCCCCATTCCCACCCCTGGAGAAAAGACATAAACTACTCTGATATTATGCAATTAAATGTATTCATGTCAATCTTGGATGTCACTTGTGATCATTCCATTGCAAAGAGGCTGGGTCGCAATTATGTCTACAATGTGCATTAAGACAATATTATTTCAGACTTGGTGTCTTTGTTGCTTAGATTCGTAGCTTGTTTAGATCCCAAATATTTGGGCATTGTTAATCCTTGTTAACATAGACTTCTGGTGTCTTGGATCAGCCAGACTTCAATATGCACAAAAGACCCAGGGTGGAGCAGTGAGCTGCCTTTCTCCTCAAACCCACTGAGATCAACTGTCTGTTTGCTGTGGGCTAGTCCTGGCAGTGTTTACATAAGCTGTTGCCTCAAAATGAAGCAGTACTAAAAAAGAACCCTTCGTTTTTTAGGAGCTGGACATACCAATAAAACAACACAATGTTCAACACAATTGCTGGTTCTGTTCAGCACCTGTCTTGCTGAAAGTAAAGGTGTCTTTAAGAGGTAATGTCAGGACAACACCGATTGCTTGCTGCTCCGCAGGTAAACCCTTTGTGCCCATTAATTCTGTTACTAAGCTCTTTAGGATTAAATGCTATTAGATATGCCTGGCTGTACTGGAAAGAAACTCTTCCTTGTTGTTCTCTAAATTTGTGGGAGGGTCAGTATTTAACAAGGGTGCTGCTGGTTGGACTCTTCCCCAGCAGTCAGGCACTTTGGCTGGAATCCTTTTGGTGCCCTGTGCCAGATAACTGTGCCAGGATGAACGGTGGCAACAGGAGGATAAAGGCTTGGGGCACAGTAGCCAGGAAGGGAGGGAGGGAGGAAAAAAGAAACAGAAGAAACAGCTGCTCAGAGCATCATCTTTTTTCCTGCTTTTCCTTGTCATCACTGCAGCACTGTAGAAAATCTGCTACTGCTAGCACAATGCAAAAACAAAACACCAGTCTGGCTTTGCAGTACTAATCCTATGCACAAACAGAGATGTGGGGTTGAATTTTGAAATGCAGATGTTTATAGTTCAGAACACTCTCCTAAAGATAGCCCAAAATGCAGACGAGTGTGTTGATTCATAGCAACAAGCTAGTTGCAGCAATTTTTGTTTTTCCCAGCAACATGTGTTCCATTAAGCCAGTCTTTCCCAACCTTTTTTTGACCAGGGACCACTCTCCAACATTAGTACCAGAAGGGTTACGAATCATTCTGGTTGTTTGGGCTGCTGATTCAAAAAATTGCATTGCATAGACTATATCAGCTCTAGTTTCTGATACAGAACATATTCTGATACAGCTTCTCCATCTGCTCTCCCACAGAAAACCATATTTAATCATCTAGAGCTGATGTGGTAGTACTAATTTTTTGTGGATAGTCAGCTTCCCCTCTCCAGACATCCCCATTGCCTTGGCACTTTAAGAGGGTTTCGCGAGACCAGTCACTCTCATTGCTCCTGGTTTTGAGGCAACGGTGTAGTAATAGTAAGGCTGTGGGCCATATTTCATTCTTGTGGACCACTTGTGGTCCATGGACCACACATTGGGAACCACTGCATTAAGCTAATCACTCTAAATTGCCGATTCAGAACAAAACCACTACTACCTATATACTTTGCTTTGTGGTAGGGACAATTTCCAAAAACATCTTGTTGTGAGGGAAATCCATTCCTCTTAGGGCCCTTCCAGACAGGCCATATATCCCAGGATCCGATCCCAGGTTTTCTACTTTAAACTGGATTATATGAGTCCACACTTCCAGATAATCTAGGCTAAACAGAAAACCTGGGATTAGATCCTAGGATATAGGGTCTATCTGGAAGGACCCTTAGACCCCTTCTACACTGCCATACAAAATCCAGATTATCTGCTTTGAACTGGATTATATGGCAGTGTAGACTAATATAATCCAGATCAAAGCAGATATTCTGGATTTTATATGGCAGTGTAGATGGAGCCTCAGCTTCTCTGGAAATCAGGTGTAAACTCAGAGGGAAAAGGGAAATCTAATGTTGGTGCAAGAGGTAATATGTTGTCCCCACAAATAAAATGTCCTGAAGTTTTGCCTTGAGAGCCCCTGCTCTGTCCCAATATGGTGCATTATTAACCTTGTTAGTTCAATAGTAAGGATGCCAGATTTGAAAAGGCCCCACAATTTCTGGATAGGAGGGCCTTGTCAGTATCTCAGATAAAAAGCATTGCAATTAGTCGACTGGAATGGCAGTGATCGTTTTTCCTTCTCATTTATTTATTTATTTATTTGTTTGTTTGTTTATGGTATTTCTACCCCATTCTTTCTCAACTCCTGAAGGGGAACTCAGGATGGCTTACATTTGGCAGCAATTTGATGCCACTACATATAACAAAGCAATATAATAACAATTAAACAATAAATAGAACGTTCATTAAAAGCAATAAAACAGTAAAAGCAGTTAAAACAATAAAACACAGTATTAATAGCCATATCATAATTCCAGTCGAATTCCATATCCAAAGTGTTATTTATGCCTGCTGTCCAAAAGCCTGGTCCCAGAAACACGACTTCAATTTCTTCCTAAAAGACAGGAGGAATGAAGCCGATCTTACCTCTGTGGGAAATGAGTTCCATAGACAGGGGGCCACAGCCGAGAAGGTCCTGTCTCTCGTCCCCACCAGCCACATTTGCGATGCTGGCAGGAGTGAGAGCAGGGCCTCCCCGGACTATCTTAAACTGCGAGGCAGGACGTAAAGGGAGATGCATTCGGACAAGTAAGCTGGAAATTTACATCTAAATTTTAATCACAGTTTGATCCACGTGATCTGTTTTAATCACTGCAAATCAGTGTGGCCAGATTTAATAAGCAAAGAGAAGTTTTATTTGCCAGTTTGTATTGCTATAAAAAGAGCTAGAGGCAGTTATATTTTTCTAAACTGTTATTGTAATTTGCAGAAGGAAATATGTGGATTTCTCTTCTAACAATTCGTTTTAGTCTTTGTTTATTAAAAGTGTATGAATAAACTTTTGTGATATTGAGAATATCAAAAGTTATATAATTTGATATGTAACATAATACTACTACTAATAATAATAATAATAATAATACTTTATTTGTACCCCGCTACCATCTCCCCAAGGGACTTGGTGCGGCTTACATGAGGCTGAGCACACAATACAACAATAAACAATAGCAACAGTAATACAAAACAATAAATAAACTCATAAGCAGAAAATAAGTAATAAACATTAACAATAACACGACGCATTAAAAACGTATGGCTGGGCCAAATGTAATAATTTTAAAAAATTAAAAAATAATGCTGAGCATGACAAGGTGACATTAACTAGGATAGAAGTTTTGGAGAGGGATGAAATGTGCAGACAAGTCTAGATCACTAGTAAAAAATGGTCCAAACACCCGCAGGTCCACATCGCCATGCCTCAAAATACTGAACTGAAAATACTGGTGAAATCTTGAGGAAAGCTGAGAGTGGTGAATGGGAAAGCTAGAACCTGAGCAAATGCATGCCCTATATTTGCAGCTTCCTCTTGTAATTAATATTCCTTTAAAAAATACAGATCTAACAAACATGAGAGTTATCCAATAGCAATTTGAGAATATGCATGTATGCACTTTCCACTTCCCTTTTGCCTTTTGCATACTCATAAATTTTATAGTTTTCTTAGGCAAGGAATACTTAGGCCTCTTCTACACTGCTATATAAAATCCAGATTATCTGCTTGGAACTGGATTATATGGCAATGTAGACTCATATAATCCAGTTCAAAGGAGATAGTGTATATTATCTGCATTATATGGCAGTGTAGAAGGGGTCTCAGATATGGTTTTGTCAGTTACTTCCTCTGAAATATAGCCTACAGTAACTGATATTCATTGGTGATGTGTTATCCAAGTACTAATCAGGGCTGGCTCTGCTTACCTTTAAGATTAAATTGGATCTATTGCACTTTGGATACTGTCTCCAAAGCCAGTTGTTACAGACAGATTCTTCAATTTGGCAGCAGAGGGAGCTCTGAATTCAGTTGATTTGCTGATTCCTAATTCGGCTTCCTATCTTTCCTTTCCACCTGCTCTATCCCTCCCAGGTAGCAAATCAGAGCTTGAGAGGACAAGTTACAAGTAAAATAGTTAAATATGACTTGTTACTCCTGAGGGAGTAACAATGGTGTAATAGTTACACTTTAAGTACACTTCAGGTAAAAATAAATTTGTTTTTTTCTATTTACAGCATGACATCCATATCAGCGGGACTGGTATTCATAATTTCAGCCACTCAGATAGAACACAATATGCCTTCTCTAGGCATTTACTAGGTCCTCCAGTGTGGTTCTATGGTATTCTTGGGCAGAAACCCTTCATCTCAATTGGGTTCACAATTATCCGTAGTTTGTTCAAAATTCAGGAATATATCCGCACAGATTTATTTATCATGTCAGAAGCGAGTTGGGCAGCATTTCTCAACCTTCCTCATGCTGTGACCCTTAATACAGTTCCTCATGTTGTGATGACCCCCAACCATAAAATTATTTTAATTGCTACTTCATAACTGTAATTTTGCTACTGTTATGAATCATAATGTAAATATTGGATATGCAGGATGTATTTTCATTCACTGAACCAAATTTGGCACAAATACACAATGTGCCCAAATTTGAATACTGGTGGGGTTGGGGGGACCTTGACATTTGGGAGATGTAGTTGCTGGGATTTATAGTTCACCTACAATCAAAGGATATTCCAAACCCCACCAGCTATAGAATCAGGTCAAACTTCCTACACAGAACCCTTATGCCTTGAAGGGACTCACTGGCGCGAGCCTCCCTCTAGCCTCGCATACTCTCCCTTGCCCACACGTGTGCACCACGCAGCCATGTGCCAACCACACCTGCTCTCCCCTCCCTGAAGCCCTCCCCTTGGCTGAGAGGCCGGCCAATAACAGCAGAGAAGGGCTATTGGTGGGAGGATTCACTGTCTGTTTCCAAAAAGGAAGAGAAGGACAGACTGCCTTCTCTGCCAATGGGGTTCCTAAGACCATCAGAAATATATGTTTTCTGATGGTCTTTGGCAACCCCTCTGAAACCCCCTCATGACCCCCCCCCCCCAGAGGTCCCAACCCCAAAGTTGAGAAACACTGGAGTTGGGGTACAGTTATAATGTATTTAAAAACACAAAGTTGAAAACTTGGCATTATACTAAATGTTCTTTGACCAGAAGCTGGCTCCACAGATATGAAGTTCATACTGTGTTTCCGAATGTTCCCCTTTTAAAGGGCAGAAAATAAAAAAATTTAAAAGGTGCAAAAGGTGCAACAAGGATATAAGAAATTTCTTAGTGGTGCTTGTTCTGCTTTCTGGTATTTGAGGGAACTGACATCAGTTAAACGAGTGAAACAATGACTAGAATGGAAGTGGAGCAAAGCTCCCAGGGAAGCTACGTGTTGGAGCACATAGTCAGCCCTGTCATGTGGCAGTGACGGCAGCTGACTTTGCTCCTTCCATTACTTCCTTAAGTAGACAGAGCTCTTCAAAGTGGTTGGGGGATTATTGACTCCAACTCTTGTAAATGGAAGCCTACATCCTTCAAGAGGCCCAGTGTGACCTTTTTGCTGAACATTGAGGATAAAGATGTTCATCTCGACAGTAAACTTGGCACTCGTATAGTGAACAGTTCAACCAAGATGCCCAATGCCATATCCACACTGGTTGCTGAGCTCAGTTTCAGTTGGACCAAGGTCTAACAGTAGTATGTTCAGCCACATATCCTCCTGATCCTTGTGTTTCATGGCTGATTAAAATTATCTAAAGTAGTGTAGCTGGGTGAGTCCCAGGGGCGGGGAATTTTTTTAATGTGTGAATCATAGAATCATTGAATTGGAAGAGACCTCATGGGCCATCCAGTCCAACCCCTGCCAAAAAGCAGGGAAATTGCATTCAAAGCAACCCCGACAGATGGCCACCCAGACTCTGTTTAAAAGCTTCCAAAGAAAGAGCCTCCACCACACTCCGGGGCAGAGAGTTTCACTGCTGAACAGCTCTCACAGTCAGGAAGTCCTTCCTAATGTTCAGATGGAATCTCCTTTCTTGTAGTTTGAAGGCATTGTTCTGTGTCCTAGTCTCCAGGGCAGCAGAAAACAAGCTTGCTTCCTCCTCCCTGTGGCTTCCTCTCACATATTTATACATGGCTATCATGTCTCCTCTCAGCCTTCTCTTCTTCAGGCTAAACATGCCCAGCACTTTAAGCCACTCCTCATAGGGCTTGTTCTCCAGAACCTTGATCATTTTAGTCTCCCTCCTCTGGACACATTCCAGCTTGTCAATATCTCTCTTGAATTGTGGTGCCCAGAATTGGACACAATATTCCAGGTGTGGTCTAACCAAGGCAGAATAGAGGGGGAGCAGGACTTCCCTGGATCTAGACACTATACTCCTGAAGGAGTAGTGTTTGTTGCCCTTAAAGAATCAGTGGTATGACAATGAAATGTGGTTGCCTATTTGGGAATATTAAAGTTCTCTTTGAAACAACAAACCACTCTCTATCTGTTGAGAAATTCAAAGGTCTTTTTGTAGGAAGAGAATAGTGAATTCTGTGGGTCGCCTCTGTATTGTCAGAGCTGAATTTAAGCAGTGAGCATTTTTCATAATAACCCTGCTTTGAAAGCGTCCTCACTATGTTTTGTTCAGACTTCCAATCCTCTCCTGAGAGCTACACTGAGGAAGAAATCCTTTCTTCCGATTTGCACAGCATGGATTAGCTGGCTTCTCGAGATGGTGCAGGTCAGCTTGTCTCTTGCTCTCTGAAACAGTTATTCCAGCTTTGAAGAGAATTAATTGTGCTTAATGGTAAATAAATAGACAATATGCAGCACATTTGTTTATCTATTAAACAAATGTGTTGCATTTTAGTCATCTTTTTATAAAGCAACAACCTTGGTGATCAGGACCAGTGAACACCATCTGATGTGCTAATTGCTATGGCTGTCAATTGGATTCCAAATGCTAGCATTATATTCATTACTAGTTTTAATTAAGGGTAATAATAATAATAATAACCTTTTTACCCCTCCACTATCTCCCCAAGGGGATTCGGGGCAGCTTACATGAGGCCAAGCCCAGCAATTACAACAATGCAAATATACAACATAAAAATACAGCAATAAAATATAATAAAAATAAAATACATAAAACAGTACAAAGTAAACACACAGTGCAATATAAAATCACAATAATTGAATACAGTGGGCAGGGCCAGTTGCATTAAATATTAAAAAGTTTAAAACACTAGGTGAGATGAGCAATGTAGAATTTACAGGGAGTAAGAAACACACTCACCATTTTCTTCAGTTTTAACATGCAGCAGTTTAATGATCTGAGGACTTTATTGTATGAAGCCATTATTCCCATGGCATTCTTGCATCTAGGAACAGTGGCAATTTATTGATATGATGTGGAGCCCCCCGTAGCACAATGGGTTAAGCCCTTGGGCCAGCAGAACGAAAGATCAAGAGGTCCCAGGTTTGAATCCGGAAGAGTGCAGATGAGCTCCCTCTGTCAACTCCAACTCCCCATGCGGGGACATGAGCAAAGCCTCCCACAAGGATGGTAAATAATCAAAACATCCAGGCATCCCCTAGGCAACATCCTTGCAGACGGCTAATTCTCTCACATCAGAAGTGACTTGCAGTTTCTCAAGTTGCTCCTGACACAAAAAAACAAAAATCGACATGATTACCCTCACAGTTGAATCTCTCTGAGCACTGAGTACTGCAGTGCTTTGCAGATTCCACAGCCATATCTCCAGATATCAGCAGAACTCCTGCCTTCCTCAGTTGTGTTACCACAGAACCGAGGGTTCAAAATCCCAGCATGCTCATGAAGGCAGGAAAAGAGATCTTTATTTGCCATGGATGTAACGGGACAAGGTGATCCCAAATGTGACATATCTTAGCACTACCAGCACAGACATTTTATAAGAATTTACAGATATTGAAAATGGTGAAAAACAACAATTTCATTATCCCCAGCACCATTGGTTTAAAGGGCTATCCATTTCTGGTTGCTGGTTGATTGAAAGTTTAAAGGTCCATTCATCTTAGCCACTGATTGGAGGAGTTGCTGGCAGAAACTTCAAGGACCTCTCATTGGTTAAACCTGAAGCCATTTATCATCTGGTATGTCTACCCATTCTGGGAGCAGAAGGATTGGGAAAGGAATGTAGGTTGGGTAATGGGATCAATGAGTCCTTGATCAGTTTAACCTGGGGATATGGATCTCATTGTAATTTCTTATTAGGGACAATGGGTGCCAAGATCCCGTGATGGGTCCCAGACATTGAGAGAAGAGGGTGTGGAGGTAGGTTGATGAGTTTAAGGGTGGTTCTGGGCATGTGCCTATAGCAACATGGGAAGATCAACTGGCAACTGATCTATGTTTATTGTGAAGAGTACAAGGAAAAGAAGGTGGGTAGTGCTTGTGCATACTGTGTGAAAGAGCAAAGCAGGACCTGGGAAAATGGCCCTGCTTATTTTTCTTAAATATCAAAGTGGTGGGTGGGCACCCTCTCCAGATCATGGAGCCTGAACCTCAGCTATGTTCCTTTTCTTAGCCATATTGTTTTGATGCTGTTTACAATTATGATTGTTTTATATTTTATCTGATGTTTTTAATTGGTTGTGTTCTATTTGTAGTTTTTGGGCTTGTCCCTTGTAAGCCGCCCTGAGTCCCCTTGGGGAGATGGTTGGCAGGGTATAAAAATAAAGTTATTATATTATTATTATATCATCCATTCAGACCCCAATGTGGCTTCCATTGACTGGGTTTTTGATAACAGTTGTGCTGCTCTCAAAGTTTCTATTTTACTATTTTAATTATTTTAGTAGCAGCATTTCTTAAAAATAAGTGTATCAATTAGAACGAAGGGAGTGAGGAGAAGGATAATCCTGCCTCCTGGCATCACTTGGGGAAGTACGTAGCAGTGGTTGAGCATGAAGTAAAAACTTTTTAAAGTGTAGAGTGATGGTCTAAATCCATGTGGGAAACAATCATTGTCAGTGTGCAAATATTTGTGTTCCACTACATTGAGAGTGAAGCTTTCCTGGTTATATTTGTGTGGTTTTGGTTCTCACTGCCCACAGCTCATTAGCTTCTGGCACTCCAATCTTTCTTACACTCCCCTGTGTAGTGCACCTGCTGAATGAAGCCAGGGTCACTGGCTATCCTCATATTCAATATGTAATTTCACACCCCAGCAGCACCAGTCTTTGTGCACTCCTATGATACTGCAATGGCACGGGACTGCTAGGCCAAGATAGATGCTACCGTGAATACAAGGCTGCAGCTGGAAACAGGTTTCCTTTTTCTTTCCTGCTCCACAATGTCGGGTAGAATTTACCCCAGGTCATGAGATTGTGGCTTTTTGTAGTTCACATCCGGCTTTCAACATAACCGGTTGCAGAGAAAAAGAAAGCATAACTGAAGTATTCATGGTATACATTAAATTCTACTGGATGTGTGGGGAGGTAGCAGGGAGAAAACTAGGTATGTGTTGCCTCATTTCAGTGGCTGATACTTAACTAGGTGATATTTTGTTTTTCATATTCACAAAATGTAACAAACATGCATGTACAACACTTGCATTTCCAGTACTTTAAACAAAAAGAGCACAAAATAGAAGCTTACACCCACTATTGTTACAAGAGTTCCTCATACACATATTTCCCATTTACAAACATGCAAATAGAAGACAAAGTAAAAGGGAAGTCTTGAAGAAAGTGTGGGATGCATAAGGGGATTTTTGCATAATACTGTTTACTCAAATGGGGAAGGACTGACTTTGACATGGGGAAAATTGCTTGTACATACTCTCTCTTCTAAAGGTTGTAGTGTAATGAACTTTCACAAACAAGTACATAAAATGTCAGGAGAGAATGCTTCTAGAACATGGCCATACAGCGTGAAAAACCTACAGCAACCAGGTGATTCTGGACACGAAAGCCTTCAACAATACAAGAACATAAAAACCGTATTTATTTAGTACTAGCTGTACCTGCCACGCGTTGCTGTGGCAAACCTTCCTTCCTTCCTTCCTTCCTTCCTTCCTTCCTTCCTTCCTTCCTTCCTTCCTTCCTTCCTTCCCTCTTTCCTTCCCTTTTTTTCTTTCATTCTCTCCTTCCTTCCTTTTCTTCTTCTTCCCTTTCTTCCTTCCCCCCTTTCTTTCCCTTTATCTTTCTCCCCTGCAACTCCCAGCAGTCCTCCTGATCCATCTACCTACCTACCTACCTACCTACCTAACTCTATCGAATCTGTCTGTCTGTCTGTCTGTCTGTCAATCTGGAGGATTACTGGGAGTTTCAGACCAGAAATAGGAAATCGGAAATATGCAGGGATTGGGATGATCTCAAAGAAATCCAAGGAGAAGAAAGCTTGCAGCTTGGAAGCAGTGCATCTGGATCATCCTCCTCTCCTAAAGGGCCTGGTCTAGGGGATGCTGGGAGTTGTAGTCTGGAAGAGAGTGTGGATATGGTACTGTGTGTTTTGTTTGCCAGGGGGAGTTGTTTTTGCACATGTGCTGTAGCACTTTTTTGCTTTTTTTGGCCTTTTAAGTCCCTTCTGTTGTGTTTTTCAGTGTTTTTATGAGTGATGGTCACTTATTGGCCTGATTGATGTATTGTGTCAAAATTTCATGTCAATTCGTCCAGTGGTTTTTGAGTTATGTTAATCCCACAAGCAAACATTACATTTTTATTTATATAAGCACATCATTTATATAAGCACATCCACAAGCACATCAGATTTCATGTATGATAACAAAGATATGAATAGATATAAGACTACTTGTTGGCAAAAGAAGTTATATGGTGCTAGAAAAACAATAGAGCCAGGAGCAGAAAGCCACTACACCCAGATGTGGATCAGTTGCCAGTCAGATGGTAGAGTGCAAGGTTGGAAATAGGTATGACAAGTAAGAGAATTAAAGTCCAGAGTGCTATCAGAGTGCTATAGCCACCACTCCCAAGTTGTTGTGGAGCTAAACATTTTTATATTTGGAAAGAGTGCATGCTACCATTCTCTAAAGAAATAAGTGTGTCTGTCTCTCTCTCTCTCTCTCTCTCTCTCTATATATATAAATGGACCTTTAGCTTCAAATTCTGTCAGGGATACTTTGTGCTATTCCTGTATGGTAGAGGGTTGGATTAGATGGCCCATGTGGTCTCTTCTAACTCAATATTCCATAATGTCATGATTCTTAACATATTCAAAGATTAGACTACCCTAACCCAAACTTTCTGGGTGATTCGGTTCTTGCAATGTTGGAGAAATTTAGTGGCAGTTCAGTTTGTTTGGGATGGGAGCCTGGAGCCAAAAATAGACTAAAATAGAATTCAAAGACATATTCATGTTAGTTTGTATTGCCATGGAAAGGGATCTTGTAGCACATTTGAGACTGAAGTGGGTAGTATAAGTTTTCCTAGATTGAGTCTACTTCATCAAATGCATGAAGTGCCTAGAAACATACTTTTAAGCTATAAATAAGTAGGTGGTATATATGATTAACACTAGAAATGTAAATGTTGCAAATATGGCAGTAAGGTGACCAGTTCAGTTTAATTATTTTCATTGAGGGGCAAAGGCAGGAGGAAAGATCCCTGCTGGGAAAACGTTATAAGAGAGAGAGAAAATGCACCACTGATACCTGAAGCTGCAGATAATAATGAAGCCCAATATTTTGATAACACTTGGGCTAGAAGTACATCATAGGTAGCATTGGAGGATCTAGAAGGTCCCACAAATACTTCTAGGAAGATTTTTTTTTGGATAATGAGTAAATGGAAGAGTTGATATCAAGTCCATGGATTAAGGGGGTTGCACTGTAGTTACTTCCATACTTTGGTCTGGACCCAGAGCACTTTACACTCTTAAACATAAGGTTCTATTGACTTCAGGACAAGTTGGTTCTGGACTTGATAGTTGCTTCACAAAGGATAAGTAGGTGGAATCATCATGGTTCCAAACAGTTTGTTCGAAAGAGTAAAGACTCAACCCTGAAGCATGGCACCAAAGAGTAGGAGTAACACTCACGAGGAACAATATGATCCCCAAGTTTATTTGCATGCATATAGAGGGAAGGATTGAAACAAATTGTCCTCTGATCTGCAGCCAGTTATAAGCTTCTGAATGAAAGCCATACAACATTGATTGTTCAGAGACTGGATCTAGGAGGGGTTAAAACAAAGTCAGTCGGATCTTTTTGATTGGTGGACCTGAAGTCAGTAATCTAAATGACGTGAATCCAGTTGTTGATTCTTTTTCATCTTGCACCACAGAACTCCCAAAATGCTCAGTTCAGAATAATATTTATTCTATGGTTATGCCTTACCCCCTGCCCCCACAAAGAAAGGCCCTGTTTCAGCAAACCTTAATGGTATAGAATACTTTAACCGGCTTCCACAGTATTCCTGCAATACCTTAAGGTTGGTGGAATCCAATCTAGAAACATTTTGTAGGGTTATTGTCGAAGGCTTTCATGGCCGGAATCACTGGGTTGTTGTAGGTTTCTTCGGGCTATATGGCCATGTTCTATAGGATTGTTCAAGGGATGGCTTGTAGTTCCAGTGTCACTGAGGTGCTGAACTGGGAGGAACCTCTTCCAATTTCAGCTGCCATTTTATATTACATGCATTGACTATGTATTTGTGAATTCAGTTAACTTTTGCCCATTATTAATTCTGGATTCCCACAAACTGGTATTGTACTGCGTGAATCTGAATAGATCTTATATCAACAGAATGATGCCATCCTTCAGCAAGTATTCTTAAGACACATTAGTAACTCATTGTTTTTTGCATGTTATTGTGATACAAAGCACACAAAAGGGGAATAAATAAGGAATCGGATTGGCAAATAAGTTTAATATTGGGCAATTTGAACTTGATAATTGCAAAATAAAAGATAGGTTGAACATCATTGGGGAATAGTTCTGTGTCCCTTGAAAGCCTACTATTGTATCAGCATGAACTACACAATACATAGGGACTATGCTGAAATTGTCCTCACAAATTTCATACAGAATGTACCTTCAAAGCATAGCCAGGATTCTCAGTCCCCAAGTTTTCTTTGTGGGGCTTATGTTTGTTTTTACTCTTTAAGCATTTGAAAAGGATAGACAACATATTTCTGAAATTTGCTTTCAGAGTTGGCATTGCCACTGGGTGTTCATGAACGTGCAGATGTTGATCAGGAACAACACAAGTTATGGAGCAACTGTTATGGAGCTGATGCTGCAACAGTGCAAAGAAAAGCCTGTCCAGAGCCATGATTCCCAAAAGCAAGAACAAAAGGGAAAGGAAAATGAGTTAAAGTGGATGTGGATGAGTTGAAACCCTTATTTAACATCCAGTATTAGAGCCCACACAAGGAGTGGGGAAACAAAAGAGGGCTACAATGCATATGCATACATCTAGCACAGGAGTGTACAAAAGGGGGTTTAGTCTGACTTGCCACTCTGCTGGCCACTCAGCACTTCCAGCATCTGGCATGATGAACGGGCCTAAAGTACCCAGGTCCTCCAGTCCAGTCACTGCAGCACAACAGTGCTATAGGCTTAGGTTACCCCACAAACGGTCAATGTCAGCTGGCATTTCCATGTCAGTCTGGAACTAAATCCACACCGGCCTTTAGTCAAACCTTAAAAAGAACTATCTGTGATTCTTGATTCCTATCCCGCAAAGAAATTCAGGACATTTAAAAATTTATTCAAAGTAAATCCAGTAGTAAATTCACTGCCCCATTGAAATGGAAGTCAATAGTTTTAACTGAAACCACCAATGATTCCTTATCTCTGGTAAGATTTGAGCCTGATTCCCACTTTCTGAAAGATTTTTGGTAATCGGTTTTGTGCCTATCTTTCAACAAGTTTCCTTACTCATAAAACAAAAAGTAGTATCCTTCTGTCCCTCTTTCAATGACTAACAATACAAACTATATAACTCCTAATCCAATAGAAACCAGAAAAAATTAGAACTCAGTATAAAGTGCCATTCTTCTTTTGTTTGGCTTGTGTCTTACATTGTTGTCTTATTAAAAGCTTGATAAACCAGAGAGAGAGATTTGCTGGACAAGGGGTTTTTTTCCCCCTGCAGTTCTTGCACACATATTTGTCTACATATATTGGGTGAGCCTCTCTGTGTAAATAGTTGCTGGAACTCTCAAGTCTGCTCAGGAGCCAACTTTTCCTTTTCATGTCAAACAGGATGTGTATTTGCTAATTAATTTCTTTATTGTCCTTTGGCTAACAAACCATCACCAAGTTGATCTGAGGACTCAAACGTACCATCTCATCTCTGTCTCATCAGCAACTTTTGGCTGGTGCATTTATTTGGATAAATGAAAATGGAGTTGCTTCACCAAAACTGGAGCTCAGCTCACTTTTAATGTTTCAAAAACACAGTACTGTTTGCTCAGTAAAAATATATCCCTAGCCAGGGGTAAGAGGGAAGAGAGACAACATATACAGATGTACTTAATTTTTTTTTGTTAATCTTAATCTGTATGTGACTCTATTTTCTGTATGTGACTCTATTGTCAACCCATTTTGAAGAGAGAATGGAGGTAGACTAAATGCAATGTTTCTGGTTCTGTTCCTACTAAATATGACTTCAATATAAGACAGCCATCTCAGTCAGTGCATTTTAGGGTCCATAACAAGAGCAGAATGAGCCAGATAGATCTAACCTATGGGGTAACTCAACCAGAAACTCTTCCTTTGAGAACGGTGCAGTAATAGTTATCTTTCAAATATTTCTAAATATCACTTTCTAACAAAATTTGAAAAAAAAATACGTTTGTGGTTTGAAAGTGTTATTCCTGTTCAATTGTGCAGTACTTACTTTGAAAGTAGGTGTTATACTCCAGAAACTTCCTTTTTCTGGCTACCACAAACTATGTTGAATTGGTTGAGACTGTGAGATATTCATTGAAAAACTATAGCAAAATGTTCTGCAGGATTTCCCGCAAAAACAAAGTTTTTCCAGTTTAATAAACTTTCCCCATGTTTTTATGATAGAACCAATTCAGACATGACATTTATAATCCAGGAACAAAAAATGTGTTACATAGTGTAATCATTCAAAACTATGTCCTGTAATTATTTCCCAAATCCCCAGTGTAGTTCACATGGACCTACACATCTGGTTCCAGCTCTCACAAATGCTGTAAATGGTAGCCAAGATTCAATAAATGTATCTTCTTTTTGTCCTCTGCTCATTCTATTTAGCTTTCCCTTCAGATTTTCCATTACTTTTATTAAGTTTTTCAAAGTTGAATCCCATATTTTCCCTATCCCAAACATGTCTGTGTTCTCTTTAGACTTCCAGTGTTTAGCAAGGAACAGTCACTGAAAGAACAAGGTTTATATGCTTAAGATTACTATTTTTCCATGCAACAATGAGGGCAATAATGATTAAGAAATTAAACGGTTAGAGATTAGATACACGCTCATTTAAGATAATTTACAATGTTTGCTTAACATAATGAAAGAATCCCATTAAGTATTACTGAAAAGATTACGATTCTGATTTATGATCTCACCAAACAGAGGTATTTGGAGAGGCTAGTTTGGCCATATTGACAGTTATTACTGCATTGTTCTTACAAATTTAGATAGTAGCAGAACTTGTGATTGCACAAAGTGGCATTAGCATTAGTGTTTCTTTGCATGTTAGACTTAAGTTATTTGTTTGGGGCTCCCAAAACATCGAATTACCATAGCCCTGGCTTGGATGTCCATCCTCTTAGGCACATATCTTGAAGGACTCCATGAAAATAAGAATTGTAGAGTGTAATTTTTCATATGTGGCCAGTTTCATTCCCGGGGACTGGTCACCACACTACACTATCTTCTTCCTTTGCATTTGTTTTCTTTTCAAAATGTTTGAGACGAGCAAGATAAATTAGGAATGTAGGATGTTAGGAATGTAGGATACTTCCAGAAGCATGGCAGAGATCCTGTACCATCAGATGTAACTATAACAGAGTTCCATTGTCATCGCTTTATGTAACAGTGCCATCTCCCCTCCCAAAAAACCCCTACATTTTCAGTCAGGGACTTCTAAAGCACTGCTGTTCTGGATGCAGGGAAATTATGTCTGCAGCATTTTCCACATTCCAGAGCATGTTGAGAACAGGTCCCTCTGAGTTCTGCTGAAACTACTTCTTTCAACATACTTCATGACCAGGAGTGTAGTCCAGATATCATTTCCAAGCTCTCAGACCTCACAGCACCTTAGAAACTTTTGCATGGGGCACTAATATGATAAATTCTGGAGATCATGTCCCATAATTAATGACTGTAAACACAAATCCCTAAAATTGCAAAATCACAAATCCAGTTTACAGTCCTGTAACTAATGAACAGGATCCCAGCCAATGTCTCTTCAATACCCATACTGTGATGCCACTGCTTTTTGACCTGAATTAATCTTCTGAATGAAAATGTATTTGCATCTGTTGCTTTTGATTAATTGTCCCAGGATTAACCATTAATTGAATTAACTGTCTCTGGATTTACCACTTCTGAATTAAATACTTCTAAAAACCAAATAACTATATCTGTACTATCTGCTTTTAAAGTGCAAATAGGGTGTTGCCTTTATTATTCTTGCAGCATACCATAAGCAAAAGTAAACAGATAATGTTTTCCAGGGTGGTGGCATAATTTGGGAGAAAGCTTTAATGTTTTACCTGCTAGTCTGTCACAGTATTTTTTTAAAGTACGGGAGCCCTGCATAGGTGGCAATTTTTGAATGTGAGCTGGTTTTTCTAAGTATCTGCCACAGCCCCAAATAGAAGGGTTTGGTTTCTGCAGAAACTAAAGTCAGTTTTTAATTCACAAAGAAGCCAAATCATTTCCTGATATTTCTCTGAAAATAAAATGATTGCAGGGTTGAGCTCTCTTCTCCCATGCCCCTTTTACAATAATGGGCAGATTGACTGTTTCTAACCTTACAATTTTGCTGGCAAATCTCTGTGGAATACATTGGGAAATAACCAGAGGATTAAACATTTGGCTTCTCCACATTAATTATATAAAAGACTTTGCACATAAAGCTCATTAGATCAGTGTACAAGGAGCTGTGTGCTATAGAGTCAGGTAATAATGTTACCCCTATAGTATAGGATCAGCAACTGGAAACTCAACGAACAAGTTTAACATGATCCCATCCTAGGATCTCTGTTATCAATGTGAAAAACAAGACAGATGTGAGAAGGCATTGGTGACCAAGGGAATAGATCACTTGGAGGGTGGAATTAATTCAGCTCTCCATCTTCCATTACTGCTCCCCAAAAACAATACTCCACTGGTATAGTTGAAAATATAGGTGTTATTCCTCTCTGTCTGCATTCTAGTGTATAAAGTCCTACATTTAGAATGTAATTAATTACCTGTGCAGTTTTTCCTTCAAACTGAGAAAAAGCTTCCTGCAGGTCTGAAGTGATGAATAGTTTCTGAGCCTATTCAAACAATGTACAGAAAATGTTTGAGCTAAGGCAGTATATTTTGCGTGAAGAGGCCTTGCTCTAATGGAACTTGCTCATTCAGATTAGCAAACTCTTTCTCATCTCTTCTTCCAGACTGCTAGAACAGAAAGAAAGCATGCACAGAGACTTGTAGTGGGGAAGGAAGATGCATGAATGGACTTGTGTAAAATATCAAGTACGTGTATGCTTTCTGTTCTTCTTCTTTGTGGTCTTTGCAAAGGCACACATAAGGGAGACTGGCAAGCTGGCATGCCTTGTTGATGCAGGTGAAGTTAATGAATGGAGATGAGCTCCCTCACAGGCGATATACAAACAAATGTTGATATCTGAAGCACAGTTTGAAAATTGAAGGTTTGGATCTCATAGCCGTTTCCACAAGAATTTAAAGGGAGTAGAAGTACGTAAGAACTGGTGAAGGGAACTGAATCTGTGGTGCTTTGAAGGCTCAGTGTATGGCTTCCTTCTGGTGAAGTATAAATTTAATTAGTCTGAACAGCTTGAAAGTTAGCATACTAGGCTATTTTATTTTTTTAAAGGGATTGTGCTTGGAGAAGGAGAATAAAATGTGAAGAATGCATGAGTCTCATTTCTGAAATACTACACTCATGTGTCTAATGTATCTCAGATGTGTTTGTGTGTATAGGAAAGGATTTGCACATGTCTTCCATCTATGTGGATTCCCGTTGTAAAGGTTGATAAATGCATAGCACTTTCAATTCTAAAATAAAAAGTAGGAAGGGGGAAGGGAAGGAGGGAAAATAGAGAAAGAAATGTAGCATTGTAGACTATGTTCACATGAGCTTCCATAGTTATACACCCACATGTTTGGATACAGTATAGACTTTGTACTGCATCCAAAAGAATAGGATTATAGCCACAAAAGTTCATGCAAAATGGTTGTGTAAGCATTTTTTTAAAGTTTTCAATGTGCTGCTACAATTGTCATTTTTGTCTTTTCCTTTCCTTCCTCCTTTTTATATTGTAAGACACTGAAGTGGCTCCTTCTTTAAGTTCTCAAATAGAGTTAGTAACTGGCTAAGACAACTTTTCTGGCAACAACTTTCTGATTTGCTTCATGCTGGTTTTCAAATCATCTCCCTCAAAATCGTATGGTTCCATTACATGAGTTTATTCTAATCGCAGAACAGCAATAAAGAAGAAAATTAATTTCATCCACTGGAGCTTCTATGCCAGTGGTTTCCAACTCATGGGTCATGACCCCAAATAGGGTCGCTGGGCAGTAGTGAGCAGTGACAATTTATAATATTGAATTTTTAAAAGTTTCACTTCCTGTTGTTTTTACTTATCTCTGTGACAGCAGGTTTTCAATGCTTCTTCATTTGAAAACCAAAACAAGAAACAGATTCAATATTGAGAATAACATGAGGTGGGAGCTCTGGCGTGGGCTGGTCCGCGAGGTCACAAAGAGGCAGAAGCAACTAAATGAATAAACAACAACCAAAAAATTGCGGTTAGCATTAACAAAAACCCAACCCTGATTTTAAAGGTTGTTAATAATTTACAATTGCAATCATTACATTAAATATGTCATAAGTTAACATTATTTTTTTATTATATTATACTTAAAAATCTATTTTAATGGGTTTTCATTTACCCTATTTAAAAGCCTATTTTAATGTATCAAGATGGCAAATCATTTTGTCTCTATAAAATGGGGTATTGACTAAAAAGGCTGGGAACCACTATTCTATGCTTTCCTTTTGTTTAATTTACTCACTCTAAGAGGCACATTCTGGTGCCAGCCTGCTTCTATATGCGTGCGGAAAGCCATGAGCTTTCTCCAGATTTTGTATTTGGGAGGCAACAGCCAAAGGAATCTTACAAATCCTCTTTCATAAATTTCCTGTATTGACTAATTTCCCGTTTGCTCTTCAGATCACCATTTAATCCAGGAACCTTTCCAATGCTATCTCTAATTCTCTCTGCAGGAAAAGTCTGCTGCGTCAGCCAGAATACACAGGCTGAGATTTCACTAAAGTATTTAAGCTTTTTCTAGGCTATATAATTTCTGAGAGCACATGGACTCTCACAGAACCAACTGGCCCTTCAAATAAACAAATAAAAAAATCAATCCTTGTCTGTAGAAAAGGTGTTGGTAGTTCTGCCTTAATCTGTTTTTAAAAACTGAACAAATGACATTGTGACCTAATGAGAAATGCACAACTTACATATTATTTGGCCTCAAATTATATGAGATTTTCAGTGCTCATATAAAAGATCTGACATGCTGTCTGTGAAATTGTTTCACATGACAGACTATTCTGTCACATCTGCAGCACTTACCTGTACTTGGGAATAATATTTATTTATTTATAACAATCTATATATATATGTATAGAGAGAGAGAGTTATATAAACACACACACACACACACCAGACAAAGCTTTATTACAGTCTGTGAAAACTACATCTGATATGCTCACCCATTAACACAATATCCTGTTATTCATGTAAACCTTCCTTCTTATACATTGTCCTTCCACACATTGTCTTTGGAAAATTCTATTCCCTCTATTTGCCTCAGCATCTGCACTTTGGCTTAATTAAATTGTCTGTCACTCAATACATATTTCACTTTTTATAAATATCGATGTATGTATGTATGAATCTTTAAGTAGCCTGTTAACTTATGGTGACCCCATAAATTCCATAGCGTTTTCTTACTTAAGGAATATTCAGAGTAGGTTTTGTCTTTTTCTTCCTCTGAAATATAGCACCTGGAATTTATTGGTCTCCCTTCCAAGTACTAACCAGGCTGGCCGTGTTTGACTTTCAAGATCAGGCAGGATCTGGTGACTTTAGGGCAGTGGTTTTCAACCTTCCTAATGCCGCGCCCCCTTAATCCAGTTCCTCATGTGGTGGTGGTCCCCACCATAAAATTATTTTCATTGCTACTTCACAACTGTAATTTTGCTAGTGTTATGAATTGATGGTCTTTGGCAACCCCTCTGGCACCCCCTCACAACCCCCTTCCCCTGGGGTCCCGACCCCCAGGTTGAGAAATGCAGACACTGACAACCTCTTCAAACAAGGCTTGGTTAGAAAACCAAGTCATAGGTTGACTTTAGGGTTTCCAAAAGTCCGGAAAAACTTGAAGGCACACAGCCATCACCGCCACAATTATAGATAATCTAAGAGACCAATTAGGTTTAAACTCAACTCGATTAAATTGTCTCTCCATTTAGAATGTTTATATTGTTTAGAATATTTATATCATTAATCTTTATATTGTTTAGAATATTTATATCATTAATCAGGTACCAATCAAACATATGGACATTAGATTTTGAAGTGCCACAGTTTATAAGACATTAGTCATAATTTACCTAAGAAGTTTCTTTCATTTAAAGAATCTATAAGAAATTATAATTGCTTTTCTGCTAATGCTTTTCTCCTGTTGCAAACACTTTCAATACCAAGGTTTCAAGTGTATATTATCAACTATTATGGCAACAAAGATTCTTATATTAATATAAAGAATGCATATTCTGTTCACTGTAAAATTAAGGTAGATTGCCTGGCTATGAAATTTGAGCCTAGTATTCAAGGAGATAGCAGTGGCGCTCCTTTTGTGGTTGGTGAAAATCTAGTATCTAAACTTATGGTTACCATTAATACATTTCTGAACTAATGAGACTAACCATTAATCAACTATAATAGCCGTTCTTACATGGCTGATATACAGGTTATTGAGATAATATCTGAGAAGTGTTTTCACCTTAAATATGGTTATGGTAATTATTTATTATACATTTATATATATTATTTATATCTTGCTTTTCATCTGAATGGGATACAAAGCAGCTTACAGCATAAATTAAACAAAAAGTGATTGGAGCAATATGATGAACAAAATTTTTTTAAGACTGAATAATACATTCAGTTTAAACACTCTTTTTAAAATAATAAAACCTAAAGCAGCGGTTTCAAGTTGCGACCCCATTTTATAGAGGCAAAGTGACCTGTGACCCCAATGCATTAAAAATTAGAGCTGTTGGCACAGCTACAGTGACAACTATAGTGTCTGGACCTTACTGTGCTGCTCGGCTCATGGTTGATTGCTCTTGGCTGGCAAAAGAAGGGAAATAACACAATGTTCTGGGAGTCAGATTCCTGGAAGTTGGATCATTCAATTCATGTTGACATACGATTTATTATATTTTGCATAATTCGCTGGTATTATATTTTGCATAATTCGAAGATATCCATTGCCACCCACGAGAAAAAAGGCAAGGCAATCAGCGTGCGTGTATCACTAAGAATCGAGCAATCACAAGAAGCAGCATCTGCATTCCATAGAGCCAATTATCAAACTGCACATGAGCCTGGACCTCAAAACAAGTTAACCCAATGAGTGAAATATTGTTACTTGGTTGCGCAAAGAAATCTGTGTGGAGGACATGATGATGTAATTTTTTTGTTTTCCCTTTCTAAAAATTTCATAGCTCACCACTGCCCAGCAACCCCACAGGCCAGCCCCTCTGCTGGCCAATCAGGGATGGGAGTGGGAAAATTTAATCACTGTCAACTGTATAAAACCTCATGTCTGTGTACTGTATGGTTATGATTGTACATTTGGTGCTAGCCGTATTTGCCTCATTTCTGATTGGGTTGCTAACAAACCACTGTAGTGGCTTTCACCTGGTGTGCTCTTCAATCAGAACTTCAGGCTTTAGTGTATATACTAGCCAGGCATATGCCCTCTTTACCCACGGTCCTAGTCTAAATTCAACCTCACTATGAAAAGAGTAGCCTTATGCTAAGGACTTCCATGACAGTTTTCTTTTACAATATAGACCATGAAATGGGAAGAGGTGCATAGTGAAACGTTTAGTTTAACCTGATTTGATCAATCCCTGGTGTTTTTTAAAAGCTCACAGGGAAAGAAATCTTGGCCAGTATTTGATGTGCTACTTGTGGTCTGTAATGCTCAGAAAGTGCAGTACTATACCCCCACCACCACCACCACCTTGGAGTACAGCTTTCATTCCCTGCCACTGTCGTTTTCTGATATTAGGTGCCTGGGTAGCTTCTGATGGCACTTCTGCTGCTGATAGGAGAGGTCCAATATCCTATTCTCCTGTCCTCCCCCCACCACAAAATGGCAGTGGCATTATACTCTGGTGCTTGGAGGTTACCTTCCATGGTGGGGAAAAAAGAGAATGTTGCACATCTAATCAATGGGATTCTGGCCATCATTTGCCTTTTGCTAGTCAGCGTTTAATCACACTCCAGTTTGTTAGAAGCAACAGATTTCATGTTGCATAAAATGTTAGTGAATAGATGGACAGGGAAAGCACCTCTGCAGTTCATTTTTGAAATAGCTGCTGCTACTTGACTCTCAAAATGACTTGCTCCTGCCATTCTGTTCACTGTAGTTGTCATGAATGATGGTGATAATATACTTCAGAAGCCACTGCTGCATCAACTGGTTTCCAAATCTCACTGCATATGTTAGCAAAACTAGTCAATCTGGCTTATTATTTATTTGAAATAGCTGCTGCTACTTGACTCTCGAAATGACTTGCTCCTGCCATTCTGTTCACTGTAGTTGTCATAAATGATGGTGATAATATACTTCAGAAGCCACTGCTGCATCAACTGGTTTCCAAATCTCACTGCATATGTTAGCAAAACTAGTCAATCTGGCTTATTATTTATTTGTATGTTACTTCATTGTTATGTTGTGCTGTCCTGGGCTGTGTTCCAAATATACTTATAGCTTAAAAAGAAAAGTATATTAAGGGAAGAAAGAACTGCCTTTTGGAACATTCTTTCTGACTTCTGGAACCAAAAAACCTAGGTTTCCTCCAACTATCCCTGTTCATAAGCCATGTGCAACAGCATTTTTGCAAACCAAGGATTTTTTTTCTTGAATGCTTTATATTTTAAAAGTAAGCTTAGTGATTCTGTTCCAGCAAGAACACAGAAGGTACAGCTGTGTCTATATCTGCCTAGTAAATTTGAATGCCTCTTTTGGCTGCATTTTGAAATACTGCACAGTCAGAAAAGTGGTCCAATATACAATGACTGATTGGCTGTGCAAATATTGCAGGAGTTGTATTCTATAAAGCAGCCCTAGTTCTGGCTCTATGATGCTCACATGATGCCATCTAGGGAAGTCTTTATTTTTTTCTAACATACTTATAGTCTGAAGCTTGCTAACAATAAAAATGAACCTAATAATCCATAAAAGAGCAATACATTTATTGGCTGGCCAAAATGAAAAAAACACATCAGGCATGCTTTTGAAGCTCTACTGGTTTCTTCATCACTCAAAATATGTTTTAAAAAATCATACAGGAGTTGAGGAGAGGATTGGGGGGGGGGGGGGAGAGAAAACTGGTGATAGTGCTGAAGTCACAAATCTACTTTTACATGAGATGTAGAATCTGCTGTAGATATAATTTAAGGCACTGTATAATTGCAGTAATATAATCTATTATCGTCACTCTAATAAAATAAAGTTGAATTTTGTAAGTTGCATGTTTAAAGCTGACCATTAGCTTGAAAATAGTAATCCCTGTTGTACAATACTTTTGGCACCCTGAAGGATAAGGAAGTGATTAACAAATACTTTAAATAAATAAACACTGCCATCATTTTTTTTCTAAAAAGGAAGCTCTTACATGCATTTAGAAGGTTGAAAGAGATCATGTAAACTTTGTGGAAAGGGAAGGTCACAGGTATGGCACCACCATCAAAAATATACCTTGTAAGTAATTATTGGTTTTGTCATTATGAATTATCAAGAATACTGGTAACATCAAGTCCAACTCAGGATAGTCTAGAGCAGAGCTTCTTAAACTTTCCCATCTGATAAGTCATTACAGGACCCTGGACATTACAAAACGCATGAAATAGGCATAAAAAGCAAACATTTGCTGATATCAAATTAGCTTGCTAAACAGGCAGTGTTTCTTTTTTGTGGAGTACAGCTGAAATATCTTCTGCAGAGTCCACTGAAAACACTGCACAACAGATTCATGTAAATGTTGCAATTTTGGGGGGGTAAAAACAGGGAAGCTGACAAACTGTAGATAAAGCTTGGTGTTGGAGGTAGGCTAGTTTCTAGATGAGTTTTTTTCTTGAAACAGCCGACATTTACTTTCAAGAAAAGAAAATGCGTATCAGATCTTAATTGACCCTGAAAGCGATCATTTGGCACAAGACTGCCACTTAGCTAACCGGGTCTGGTGAATATATGGCCTGTCAGGTGTGATGGACTCCCAGAAGTCCTCCTTAGGTAGGGTGTTAGTGTCTGCAATCCAACAGAAGGGTGGCAACTATATTGTAATATTAATGCAATCTTAAACCACTTTAACTACCATGGCTCAATACTATAGAATCCTGGGATTGGTAGGGCCCTTCCAAACAGCCATATAACCCAGAATATCATGGTTGATAATCCACAATATCAGCTTTGTACTGGGTTATCTGAGTCCACGCTGCCAAACAATCTGGTTCAATGTGGATTTTATACAGCTGCGTGGAAGGGGCCTCAGATAACCCACTTCAAAGCAAATATTGTGGACTATCTGCCTTGGTATTCTCGGTGTCCTTCCAGAGAGACCCTATATCCCAGGATCTGATCCCAGATTTTCTGCTTTAAACTGGAGTCTGCACTGCCAAATAAGCTGGGATAAACAGAAAACCTGGGGTCAGATCCTGGGATATAGGGTCTGTCTGGAAGGGCCCTGAGGCTCCTTCCACACAGCCTAATTAGAATCATAGAGTTGGAAGAGACCTCATGGGCCATCCAGTCCAACCCCCTGCCAAGAAGCAGGGAAACTGCATTCAAAGTACCCCGACAGATGGCCATCCAGCCTGTTTAAAAGCTTCCAAAGAAGGAGCCTCCACCACACTCCAGGGCTGAGAGTTCCACTGCTGAACAGTTCTCACAGTCAGGAAGTTCTTCCTAATGTTCAGATGGAATCTTCTTTCTTGTAGTTTGAAATCATTGTTTCCAGAGGTGGCCCTAGGTAATTTTCAATGGTAAGCGAACAGTATTTTGGCGTCCGTTCCCCCCCGTCCCCCACCAACCAATCAGTGATATATATTTTCTATTCGTCGTGGGAGTTCTGTGTGCCATATTTGGTTCAATTCCATCATTGGTGGAGTTCAGAATGCTCTTTGATTGTAGGTGAACTATACATCCTAGTAACTACAACTTGCATATGTCAAGGTCTATTTTTCCCCAAGAGCGTCTCATGAGTACCCCTGGGCAAAATCAACTATACTGCGAATGCTTACTTTGCATAATGGGTTGAGCCGCCCAATTGTTCCACGTCCTGGTCTTCAGGGCAGCAGAACACAAGCTTGCTCCCTCCCCCCTATGAATTTCTCTCACATATGGCTATCATATCACATGGCTATCATATCTCCTCTCAGCCTTCTCTTCTTCAGGCTAAGCATGCCCAGCTCTTTAAGCCGCTCCTCATAGGGCTTGTTCTCCAGACCCTTGATCAATTAAATCCCACATGATCTGCCTTGATATTCTGTGGGCCCTTCCACACACACAGCCCTATATCCCAGAATATCAAGGCAGAAAATCCCACATTATCCCAGTGTGGACTCAGATAACTTGGTTCAAAGCAGATATTGTGGGATTTTCTGCCTTGATATTCTGGGATATAGGGCTGTGTGCAGGCCCGTAGCCAGGATTTTGATTCGGGGGGGGGGGGGGTGAGTTTGATTCCGGGGGGGGGGGGGGGTTGAGTCTGAGTGAAAGAGGGTCTACCCTAGCAAACCTTTTGTATCATTACCCCAATACCCTCATGCATATGGGATATATTGAGCGTGGTGATCAGATCATGATATGAATAAACATAACAGTTCAAATAATGTACCAGTAAGGCCTTTTCGAAGAAAAGAAGAAAGCGCAAAAGCTGGGTTGCAGCTAAACATAAGAAAAACCAAGATTATGGCCACAAGAATGACTGACAACTGGAAAATAGAGGAAGAAAATGTGGAGGCCGTGACAGACTTTGTATTTCTAGGTGCAAAGATTACTGCAGATGCAGACTGTGGCCAGGAAATCAGAAGACGCTTACTTCTTGGGAGGAGAGCAATGTCCAGTCTCGATAAAATAGTAAAGAGTAGAGACATCACACTGGCAACAAATATCCGCCTAGTCAAAGCCATGGTATTCCCTGTAGTCACCTACGGATGTGAGAGCTGGACCTTTGGGAAGGCTGAGCGAAGGAAGGTCGATGCTTTTGAGCTGTGGTGTTGGAGGAAAGTTCTGAGAGTGCCTTGGACTGCGAGAAGATCCAACCAGTCCATCCTCCAGGAAATAAAGCCCGGCTGCTCATTGGAGGGAAGGATACTAGAGACAAAGTTGAAGTACTTTGGCCAATCATGAGGAGACAGGAAAGCCTAGAGAAGACAATGATGCTGGGGAAAGTGGAAGGTAAAAGGAAGAGGGGCCGACCAAGGGCGAGATGGATGGATGGCATCCTTGAAGTGACTGGACTGACCTTGATGGAGCTGGGGGTGGTGACGGCCGACAGGGAGCTCTGGCGTGGGCTGGTCCATGAGGTCACAAAAACGAATGATCAACAAGGCCTTTTCGCAGAGCACCATGAGAATTTCGGCTACATGCCTGGCTGTGTGGAAGGGCCCTCAGTTAGAGAGCAGTGTGGATGAGCGCTTTGAAATCCTTTCTGGCTATAAGGCGAGGCACTGGTGCATTCAAGGGGCAGAGATGCCGCCTTCCTCGCTGCACCTGCCTGTAATGACACCAGCATCCTCTGGCCCGCTTTCCTAGAAATCCACACACGGAGAAACGAGAGGGAACGGCCTGCCTGGAGAAGCTCGGGTCGGGGCTGCCTTCCACCCTTGCCTTCTCTGACTCGCTCCTTCTTGGGGGGGGGGCACACCTTGGCCCTCAGAAGAGGACACTCTCCTCCTCCTTCCCCCCCCCCCCTCCTCCTCCCCGCCGCCCTCTGGAGCTGGGCCTGGGCCTGAGGGGGGCTCAGGAGGCGGCCAGTCCGGAGAAGACTCCTCTCTGGCCCAAGGAAGGGCGCACGCGCAGCCCCCGTCCGTTTGCGTCGCTTGCCGCGTGCCACACCTCTGGGGGCGGAGGGAGGAAGGAAGGAGGCGGCCGCGAGGACAGAAGAGGAGGAGGAGCAGCCCCCCCCCTTCCTTCCTTCCCTCTCAGCGAAGATCTCGCGGTGCTGCGCGCGCTCGGCTCCAGACGCCTCCGCCTCCTTGTGCTGCTGAGAGCGGTGACTGTGCGCACAGCTGGGCGGAGAGGCGCGCCGGCAACCAGCCGCGGCAGGAGCAGCAAGCGCGAGCCAGGCGGGGGTCGCCCCGCGTGAGGCGCCCTCAGGTGTGAGAGGGAAAGGCGCCGCCGCTGCCGCCGCCGCCACTACCACCCTCAGCCTCGCCCAGTCCGATGTCGCGGCGGCACCGTCAGTAGCTGCTTTCCCGCCCGAATATGGCCACCCCGGCAACGTGCACCCGCTTCACCGACGAGTACCAGCTGTACGAGGAGCTCGGCAAGTACGCAGCCTCCGTCCAAGACTCTCAATGTTGTTGCTGCTGCTGTCGCTATCCCCCCCCTCCTTTTTATTTATTTTTTGGCTTCCCTTCCCGCCCTTCATTCAGTTGCCGCCTCAGTTTGCCCCTCAGCCGCCTCTCCCTCCCTCCGGCGTCTAATGCGGACTTGGCGCGCGGCTCAGGCAAAGGGGCCCTTGGCGCGCGCGCTGCCCTTCTCACCCACCTGCGTGTGCGCGCGCGCGGACAGACAGAAAGAGGGAGGGAAGGGAGAGCAGGGGAGGGGGCGGCTCTTGCGCCAATTAGCCCACTCTCGCTGTCAGTACGGACGCCACCGCTGCCTTCCGTCAGAGAGCAACTTACTCCCAACAGGGAGGGAGGGAAGGAAGGAAGGAAGGAGGAGGCGGCGAGGGAGGGGCTTCCCTCTCTGTCTGTCTGTCTGTTTCTCTCTCTCTGAGGGCAACTCGGGGAAAGAAAGTATATTGCAAAGGGGGAGAGAGGCGGCAACGTGGGAACTCGTCATCCCCCGTGCCTTTCTCGGGCTTGTGCGTCCACTTGGGGCCTCTGCGCCGTTACTGCAGCCTCCTCCGCCCTCAGGCCTTCTCTCTGCGCCAAGGGAGGAAGGGAGAAGGCTCCCCAATGGCTCTGCCGCCGGGCACAGACAGAGCGAGATCTGCCGGCCTTTCCTTCGGTCCTCTGCTAGAGAGAGAGAGAGACAGCAACAGCCAAGGGGAAAAGGGGGGGGGGGGGAGAGGCGCATCCCAGGTACTGCTGCTGCATTGGATGCCTCCCCCTTTCTTGCACCAGCCGGTGGGGGCTGCTGCATCCCTCCCTCCTTCTCTCCCTCGATTCCTGCAGCTCAGGCTTCTTCACCAGCTCCCACTCCAATCCCTCAATGGGGAGATGGACGAGGAGGAGGAGATGTTTTTGGTTTTTTTCTCCTTTCCCAGGGCGTGCAACTATTCAGACACATCCCTCCAGGATGCAGACAGCACTCCTTTTTTGTCAGGAAAGGTTTAAGGCAGGGCTTCGTAAACTTTTCCCACTTACGGCCTGATACATTTGTAATGTGGCCCCAGATATGTGAATATAATATATACCATAGGCATACAAATTAAATGCAAATTAATGATAATAAAGCATAATTTGCAAGGCTCGCTTAACAGGCAGATTTTCCTTTCAGTGGAGTACAGTTGAAGGTTTTTTTTACAGAATCTGCTCTACCGCATGTTTCTGGTACAGTTTTTATTTAATCAAGTCAGAAGCATCTTGAGAATATACTGCAAGTCACTTCTGGTGTGAGAGAATTGGCCGTCTATCCATGGTATGCCCAGATGTGTTAGCATCCTTGGGGAAGCTTCTCTCATGTCCCTGCATGGGAAGCTGGAGCTGACAAATGGGAACTCACCCTGCTCTCTGGGTTCAAGCCACCAACCTTCAGGCGTTCAGGTCAACAATTCAACTGGCACAAGGGTTTAACCTAGTGGTTTTCAACCTGTTGGTCCCCAGATGTTATGGCCTTCTACTCCCAGATATTCTAACAGCTGGTAAACTGGCTGGGATTTCTGGAAGTTGTAGGCCAAAATACCTGGGGACCCACAGGTTGAGAACTACTGGGTTAACCCATTGCACCACCACGGCTCCCTGGTAGAGCTCAGAAACATTTTACTGTTGACAAATGTTTGTGACCCCAACATTTTTCTAAAGGGGTCCAAGATGCACAATTGAAGAAGCAATGGTATAGGGGACCAACCGATCCTCTACTTTACTGGCCATGCACTCACGTTGCCTCCCTATCACCCTTTGGAGTGGTTTTCTCGTACCCATTCTCCTGCCTCCATTGGCAATCATTGTGGCGCTTCTGCTTGTTCGCCACTTTCCTTCTCTTTTTTGCACCATTACAACCTTTCTAAACCTGTACTGGCAAAAAAAGAGAGAGAGAAATGCATAAGGCATTATGTCATTCTTGTGTTCATGTCAAATAAACGTTTGAATACCCATTTTGCAGGCATTAATGTGAAGTTCAGGGTATTGCTGTAAGCTTGGGACAAGGTCTAGACCAGACATGGGCAAACTGAGGCCTTCCAGTGTTTTGGATTTGAACTCCCGCCATTCCTAACAGCCTCAGCCCCTTCCTTTTCCCCCTCAGCCCAAGGCTGTTAGGAATGGCATGAGTTGAAGCCCAAAAAACCGGAAGGCCGAAGTTTGCCCATGCCTGGTCTAGACCACTTAAACTGCGGTTCCCGACCCTGAATGGGGTCCCCTGTGCTCACTGTTGGGGTTTTTGAACTTTGGGCTGTTTTAGACACACAAATTTGTTGTGCAGTGTGCACAGTGGATTCTGCAGAAGATACTTCAGCTGTACTTCATAAAAAAGGAAAACCAGCCTGTTTAGCAAACCTTGCAGATGCTGATGTATTATCAGTAAATGTTTGGGTTTTTATCCCTATATATACCTAGGGTCGTGTAAAAATGTCTCCGGCTGAAAGAATTCGCAAGTGGAAAGGTTTAAGAAGCCCTGGTGTAGAACACACACAAAACAGTATTGTGTACCCTCGTTTTAGGGAACCAAACATGTCACTGTGTTCATCTACCCTTATGTATCCTTTTGTATATTGTAATATTTCTTTTCTTTCCCTTAATTTTGATGTTATTTTTTATTTACGTTTCATTATTAACTCAGTGTCACAGAGTCAGCCTTCTTTTTTGTTCCAGGGGAGCTTTTTCAGTAGTCCGTCGCTGTGTGAAGAAAACCTCATCCCAAGAGTATGCTGCAAAGATCATCAATACGAAGAAGCTGTCAGCCAGGGGTGAGTGCCTGAATGCAGGTTTTTGATCAGGTTCCCTTGCAGGTTCACCATGATAAGATGGTTTTATTGTTCTTTATTTCAAAGAATGTCACAAGCAGCAACTTTGCATTTCTCTGTGTCAGTGCTTCTATAAGTATTTTCCTGTGTTGCCCCAAAGTTATAATAATAGTTCAGGTGGACTTATTGTGAGGATTTTAAAAAACTAGGTATTGCTTAACCTTCGATACTGTTTTGCTTCTAATGGTCTAGTGCTAGGCATTTTTGTTCTATATTTTTTTAGAATTTTCAACGAGAAATTGATGGCTTCGTTTGGTAAATAACTTGCATAAACTCACTCTGGCCTACTTTTGAGTAAGCATACATAAGGATGGCTTGGGAGTTCTCTTGGAGATAAGTATACATCAGTGGTTCTCTCTTATAGGACCACCAGTGGTCCACAAGAACACAAATATGGTCCACGGCCTCACCATTACTACACCATTTCTACAAAACCACATGGTAAAGAGAGCGACTGGTCTTGTGAAACCCTCTTATAGTGCTAAGGCAATGGGGATGTTGGGAGAGGAGAGACTTGTGTGTTGGTTTAATTTTCAGTGTCTAGATGCAGTGCTTGGGCAAAACTGCATTGTACAGAAATGTTAGAACACTCTTTGTTGCCAACAACAACAACATGCCCTTTGATGTAATTGCATCTGGATGCATTTACAGCAGACTCCCAGTTAACCGCCAGCCATGGGGATTAGTAGATGCCGGATGAATTTAGTTCCTAGTTGCTTGACAATTACTATTAAAAACTTGCCTAACTAATACTATACCATACTGTAAACTCTGTATTGACTTGATAATAATATTGAAATGCAGTACTTACAAACAAGTCAAGATAAATAAAGACAAAATTAATGTAACACAGTTTTACTGTATCATGTTAGAATGCTTTGTGAATGCAATACTGTATTATGTCTTCAGGTTTTTGCAGGTTAGTTGAGTTTTTTTTGGTTGGGCGAATTCCTGTTAACTGAGAGTCTACTGTATGTAGTTTGTCTTGGAATAGTATCTCAGACTGTGAGTCCTAATCCTCGTAGGGATTGTGAAGTGATGCTTTTATCTTCTTGTTTTTCTCTGATTGTGTGGATAAAGTTTAACACTGTGGCAGGATATACCATGTAATCTGTGAAGGAATGTCAGAGGCAAATTCAAGCATGTCTTTATTTTTTTGTATTGAAACCTTTTTGAGATAGTGTGTTGTGCCATAAACTGTTGCTATCACACACTGACCTTAAACATTCAAATAAAGTCATCTCGTGGAAAATATAATGAATTAAATTATTCTCATACCGTCATAAATGCTATATTTCACAAGGTTTGACTGTTCTTCAAGGATCTGCTGTTCATTACTCAAGTTTAGTGAGTTATAAGAAATATGTGATACTAAGTTATTGCTTTATTCACTGTTGCTTATAGCAAACTGTTATTTCTTCTTCATGTTCTTTCAAATTAGTCATATGTAATAAGCGGGTTTCAGTGGAAGGTAGAATGTGTATGACTAGCCTTGACTTAATGACCAGAACCATGATTATTCTGTTAAATGAACAGAGATTAATTTCTCTGTCCTTCAGTGTAACTGGTTAAAGGCATGCAATGCAACAGAGTTAACTTTGATAAAATTTAGCAGTTATATTCTCTTTATTTCTTCCCTTCTTGCTGTTGTACTCCCTCTTTTATAGCAGCGCTGTTTCCTCACAGATACAAGTGGGTTTTCTGTTTTCTTTAAAAAAAATCCAGTAGTAGGAGCCTTCAATGGGAAGATATTTCAGCCATGCAAGCTGACTTTCTGAAGTTTTTTCCGAATAAGTTGGTATGTCCCCAATGTTAATATCTTACCTTGATTGTGAACTCAGTGACACTAGACTAGTAAATTTCTCCTCTGCTCTCTATCAACAATGTGACAGTAATGGACATTTTGGATTTTTTTTTTGGCAGTAATTATTCAAAGATTATTTACTAGAGAAGTGCATTGCTGCAGAAAGTAGATCATTGGGGGGACGGGGACAGGGGACCTGGGTCAGAATACAGTGTATGGAGGTGTGCATTGGAGTAACTGCTGTCGTGTACATTTGATTATGTTATTTTCTGTCTCATTTTCTTATTGCAAACTAAGAATGTTTTTGAACATATCCCAGTGCACTCTAAAAGACATATAAAATGGCACCCCATTTTCCAAACAAATACTCTGTTGTAATTCTTGCTCAGCTTTCTCTTGCATGGTGTTATTTAGATTTGTAAGGAGGGTGAATCATAGAATCATAGAGTTGGAAGAGACCTCATGGGCCATCCAGTCCAACCCCCTGCCAAGAAGCAGGAATATTGCATTCAAAGCACCCCTGACAGATGGCCATCAAGCCTCTGTTTAAAAGCTTCCAAAGAAGGAGCCTCCACCACACTCTGGGGAAGAGAGTTCCACTGCTGAATGGCTCTCATAGTTAGGAAGTTCTTCCTAATGTTCAGATGGAATCTCCTTTCTTGTAGTTTGAAGCCATTGTTCCGCGTCCTAGTCTCCAGGGCATCAGAAAACAACCTCCTCTCTGTGACTTCTTCTCACATATTTATACTTGGCTATCTTGTTTCTTCTCAGCCTTCTCTTCTTCAGGCTAAACATGCCCAGCTCTTTAAGCCGCTCCTCATAGAGCTTGTTCTGCAGAGCCTTGATCATTTTAGTCGCCCTCCTCTGGACATTTTCCAGCTTGTCAATATCTCTCATCAATTGTGGTGCCCAGGATTGGACACAATATTCCAGGTGTGGTCTAAGCAAGGCAGAATAGAGGGGTAGCATTACTTCCCTGGACCTAGACACTATACTCCTATTGATGCAGGTCAAAATCCCATTGGCTTTTTTCTTGCCACCACAAGGACCCCAAGATCTTTTTCATATGTACTGCTCTCGAGCCACACATCCCCCATTCTGTATTTTTTGCATTTCATTTTTTCTGCCTAAGTGGAGTATCTTGCATTTGTCACTGTTGAACTTCATTTTGCTAGCTTTGGCCCAAAGGCATAGTAGATGTCTGAAAGCAGTGTGCCCAAGGTGATGAAAAGAGCCTGTAGAAGTAATAATGAATATCTGGGTATTTGAAGTCAGATTTGGGTGATTGATTCCAAAAAGAAAAGAAGATTATGTCCTTGACGTAGGGCAGCAATACATAGCAATGACATAAGTGAGAGATAATTTGTGAAACAGCATGGTCTAACATTAATGTAGTCTTCAAAGAAACCAGTGATGGAAGTAAAAAGGCAGACTCTGTAGAGCCCAAGGATAACTCTGACAAGAGTGGAGAGCAAGGGTTGGCATTAAAGGATTTCTTTATTCCTTGCTTTTGGAATAAAAATAGAGTAAAACTCTTAAGGATAAAATATTCACAGGAATGGGAAAGTTTGTGAGTAAAGATGATAGCTGCTTGTATGGATTTGTTTTGCAAGGCTTTCTTGTACTCCTTAAGGAGTTGTTCTGTGTTTTTGTTTTCAGATGTTGGGAAATCTTTATTTACATAAAGATTTACATAGGGCCATTGAAGCATCTTTCTGGTAAATTAAATGTCGCTTGTAAACAGTTAGTTCCCATTAAAGAGACAAACTTGGATGACATCTCAGGTGCCAAAGTTCATTGAGGCCTTCTTCACTTTTGTTAATGTCTTTAGGGATATGGGTGGGGAGGAGAGCCATTGTCATTGCTTTTGGAGGAACCACACACAAGCAATTTGGCAGTTTGGCTGCATATGATCTTCTGCATGCCTAGCAGCAAGACCAAGAGCCTTAAAAGCACAGAGCATAAATGCAGTTTTAAATGGAATAAGATAAGGAAGTGATGTAGGCTAAGAAAATAAAAATAAGAAAATAATATTCTAGTCAACACCTAATTAATAGAAAATTGTGCAGAAATTAGCAAAATGATATTTATTGGAGAGAAATGCAAAATTCTACTTATAGGCCACAAAAACCAAATGCATAGGATAGGATGGACTAGTTGGTGCAGTAGCTCTACATGCAAAAATGATTTTGAAGTTATCATTGATAGGGTGAATAAAAGCCACCAATGTGGTGGTGTAGCAAAGCTGGTAGATACTGTTTTAGCCTTCATTACTAGAAGCATAGTTTCCAAATCAAGGGGAGTAATAGCCCCACTGTCACCATCATCATAGGTGATCACTCATGGCTGAGTCTGATTGTGTTCCAAGGGTAGAGTCATGGCTGTGGGTCCACAAGTGGCTGTAGAGACCTATTCTGATTCTAGATGGTCTTTTGCAGTGAGAATATACATTTCCAGATGAAAGTGATCCCAACAAGGGTTTGGTTCACATGCCTTCCTCTTGGCAAGTTTCTCCCCTTTGCCCTCTATTCATGTCACTTTGAAATCCTTATCACTGTTGGTAACAGCTGATCTCCAGTTAAAATGCATAAGCACCAGAGCTTCTCAGTTCTTGGTGTTCATTCCACATTTTTAAGATTAACTTTAAGCCCATCTTTAAATCTCTTTTATTGTCCACTGACATTCCATTTTCCATTCTTGAGCTGAGAGTAGAATCTCTGCTTTGGAAGATGGTGATCAGGCGTTCAGACAACAGAGAGGTTGGTGGCACAGAATAATTGTTTCGATGCCGGTGGTCTTTGCTTCTACTACAACACTGATGTTTGTCTGCCTGTCTTCCCAAGAGATTTGCAGGATTTTTCAAAGGCAATGCTGATGGAATTGTGGATATCTGATTTTACTTCAGATGGGTCACTTTGGGGGCTGTTCCTGTCCAAGACTGTAGCCATCATGTCATCATGATATTCACAAATTTATCAGGGTATCCAATTTTTAGGAGGATGGTTCAGAGAGCATTACAATTCACTGTGTTTTGCAAGATCCCACTGTTTCTGTACTAGTCAGATCTCATCTGGAGTACTGCATTCAGTTCTAGGAGCTTCATTTTAAGAGGAATATAAACAAGCTGGACCAGGTTCAAAGAAGAGCAATAAGAACGATGAGAGATGTGAAGAACATAACATACTAGGAAAGGTTGAAGGAACTGAGTGTGTTTCACCCAATGTAGAGAAAACAGAGGGGTGACACGATTGTGTTCTCTAAATACCTCCAGGACTGTCACAGAGAGGATGGGACAGTTAAATTTTCAGTTGCCTCAGAGAGTAGAACCAGGTCTAATTATTTAAAGCTATAGGAGAGCAGATTTCAATTGAACATTAGAAAGAACATATTTTAAAAATAAGAGTGGTTTGGCAATGGAAATAATTGCCTATAGAGCTTCTCTGGATGTATTCAAAAAGAAACTGGACAGCAACCCGCAAGGAATGCTTTAACTGGAAATCCTTCATTGAGCAGGTTCCTTCCAGCTCTGTGATACTATGACTCCATAATTTTTATTTAGCTTTTGGGGGGGACAGGACCTGGGCTAGTTCTGATTGCTGAATTTTATGTCCGTGTTGCACTCCCTCCCCATTCCCTCATCTTACATGTCATGTTGGATTTAGATGATAATTTGTCTCACCATCTGATAAATTTGAGTCCTGAGAGATAGTTGAGAAATGAATGATATAGATTTTCTTTTACCTTTTATTGTGTGCTAAAAGTTTCACATGTGGATCTTTTCTATGGGAATCTTTTATGTAATGACTGGGAAGTAAACAGGGAAAAAATCCACTCAAGGGGACTGTACAGGTTGGGATAGCAGTGTAAAAACTGCAGTGCTTCAGGAAAATAAATATCTATCACTCAGTTGTCATGGCATCCAAATCATCCGATAACGTGCTCGCATAAGATTTTAAGTACCCAAACAGCTGTTGAGCTGCAGCAAAATGCGGGACATCAGCAATTGCTAACTAAGTAGAGGGCAAACTAATGTATTTGAAATGAGAAAAAACAACTAGAATTGAACATCTTTGACAGGCGGCATCAGTGACAAAAGAACATTCCTGCAACTGTGAGTTAATTAAATTTTACATTTTTTTGAAATAAGTGCACAGGACACAGAGTTTACAGCAATCAGTTTATCAAATGGAGGAGAGTAAAGCAGGATAATAAATGATGAGAAGAGTAATGAAAGACTCCCTGAAACATTGTGTCTAAGGAACCTCTGCTGGAAATGAATGGAATCTGGCAGAGTATGTAGGATCAGATATAGCTCTCCATGACCTAAGAGGTGTTTAGTTTCTGTGGTGCTGCAGTGCAGCCATGCAGATCAGGACGATGACTTAACTATTAGGCTGAGAGGATATTGGAGCAAAAGTCACACTTGATAACATGGCCAGGTTACAAAAGGGAGGCCCTAAATCACTTTCCGTATGAATGAGAATTGTTTTTAAGTACCTTTCTGAGAAAAGTGCAGTAAGTAGTTCACTGTTCACTTATTTATTTTGTTTACATGCTTTCTCCCAGAATAAGCATAGCTCAGTAGTCATAAATTCAGCTTGTTGGCAGTTCCGTATTGGAAATAGTTTATTGCATCATGTTCTCAATCAATGTTCTGTACTACATGCTTGTACTACAGACACCATGTGTCACTGCCCCATCTGTTAATCAATACCAGTCAATTCAGAGTGGTCACCCACCTACATCCAGTTGCATGTGAAGGGGGAGGGGAGCAGCTGTGGCCCTCCAGGTGTTTTTAGCTGACATCAACCTTGGCCAGCATAGCCAATGATGAGTGATTTATATTAGTTGCAATCTGAGAACAGTGGGTTGTTGTGAGTTTTCTGGGCTGTATGGCCATGTTCCAGAAGCATTATCTCCTGACATTTTGCCTGCATTTATGGCAGGCATCCTCAGAGTTTGTGAGGTCTGTTGGAAACTAGGAACATGAGGTTTATTTATCTGTAGGATCTCCAGAGTGGGAGAAATTGAGAACAGTTGCAGTCCTATGTCCACCCCTACCATCGTGTGCTTCAGAGATTACAATGCTGTATTAAATCACAATCTTTGAGACCTCAAGGACACCAGAGAGGGAAGTGATTGATTGTTTTGTCTCTGTTGTGGCCAGAGTAATTTTCCCTTTTCTTCCAAGTCATGTCTGGCTTGAGGGTGTCAAAAGCAGAAGTGAAGACCTGTCATACAATGTGATCAGGTAAGCAGGTGGTTGGGCAGCTTTGAATGGAAGATTGCCCTGGTTACTTTGGTACTTTATGCTGGGCCCATACCCACAGTTCAACTTCCTGTGCTCCAATCCTGTGTGTGCCTTTTATATAAGGATTCTTAGCATGTACAAAGCCAACACTGTGCAGTTTGCAGAAGCCCAGAAGCTTATAATACTAAACCTGGACATAGATTTAGAAATATTGATTTAAAATTTTGAACCGATAGCATAATCTATGTTAAATGTGATAGATGGTCTTTTGCCATTTTATAATTTTATTAGGCAAGGACAGCTTATCCAGTTGCTTCCAAAGTGCATATTCGTTGTTACCCTTCTTCTGATTTCAATGTCACTATACTGCTGTCAGTGTGATGTTCATAGCCCTGGTTACTCAGGTTAACTGTAAATTCTTTCTTATAAATATTGTCAGAAATGTAAACTGAGTAGAATTAACCACATCCTTTTCTTCAAAGGTTCAGAGGGTCTGGATTGCACTTCCATTGTGGATTACATGGTCTTTCCTAGAAATGTCAGTCCATCTTCTTTCTCCTGTAGGCTTTAAGAGCTACCAGATTTTCTGGGCTGGGGCAGTAGACGTGCAGCGGAAAGAGACCACTGAGTCCATTGCCACATTGATATATGCTGAGTGGCAGTTGCTATTGCCCCCGGCACAACTACAAGACATTATCACTGTGTGGTGATACTGAAGGTTTCTCTCACAGTCATGTCTTGGTTCCTACTTTCCAGAGGTAAAAGATTCCTGGTCTCTGTAATTTGTGAACATTTGGCTGCAATGGCCTCAATCCAACTGCTAGTACTAATTACAGTAAGTCCATAGAATCAAATGCTGAATGGTAAGGCATCAGTTAGTTGTTGGTTTTGCATGTGTGTGTGAGGAGTGACTTGAGAAACTGCGAGTTGCTTCTGGTGTAAGAGAATTGGCCATCTGCAAGAACTTTGCCTTTGTCCCGGAGATGCCCGGATGTTTTACCATCCTGTGGGAGGCATCTGTCATATCCCTGCATGAGAAGCTGGAGCTGACAGATGGGAGCTCATCCCACTCTCTGGATTCGAACCACTGACCTTTTGGTCAGCAGTCCTGCCAGCACAAGGGTTTAACCCATTGCACCATTGAGGGCTCCTGTCAGTCAAATAAATACTGGTGAATCAATCAAACTAGCAGTTTGATTTTGGCCCTTATATTGTCAAGAAATGTCTGACAGTAAAAGGAAGCATGAGGGGAAGCTGAGGTGAATCAAATCAGCATTGGACACCTTGTGGATGGCCTCTTAATGAATCTTGGTTTAATATGTTAACAAAATTACTAAATATCAGAAGTCATTAGGTTAGCACTTGTGCTCAATAACAGAGGTCATTTAGGTTGTCAGTTACAGCTCTTTTTTCAATAACTAACCCAAGCCTCAGAGCAAATAAAGCACTAATATTTTAAAAGGGCAATAATGACAGGTTGTGGTCTGTTAAATCCTTGTCCTTTATGGACTAAGAAAACAAATATTGAACTAGGTAGGCAGGAATATTGAGGTATTTACATCCTGCTGTTAAGCACTTAGCAAAATGTTTATGTGGAACAATTTTTTTTTTGCAAACAACCTGGTTTCAGGTTTAGCAGAGGGCAGGGATATCATAAGTTTCATTTGGAGGAATGATTAAATCTAATTATTAAATCTCTTGGTGAGATTTTGTAATTTCTTTTATATTTTTGCTTGTCATGAAATGCTTCATTTTTGAAACATAAATTTGTATTTCCAATTTTATCTTTGTTGTAGCCCCAAATAAATGATTACTTCTGTAAATTGGTATACATTTCATACATTTACAGTTTAGCTAGGGAGGGCAAGAACTAATGAATCAATGAACCTGTTACAAAAAAACAACCAGTAATTTAACATAAAGCCTTAACAAGTAAGAGCGGAATGAGAGGTGCTAGATCAGAGCAAGATACACTCAGCAGTGATTTTTCTCCCAGAATAGCCACAGAAATGCTATGAACATGGTAATCTTCCCCAATGCTGCATCACCTGTTAAAAGAGATAGTTAATTTCAAATTTTGATTGTTTCCAGTAGATTACAGTTGGTAAGACATTTTTGGTGGAGGGTAGGATGTGCACAAATCAGATCAAAAGTCTTTTCCTGCTTTGGGATATATCCCCTGACTACTGCTCTCATGCATATCCCTCCTTGCTTGGCGACAGTTTGGTTCTTGGCACAAAAAAGGTTGTTAGTTGGATATCATTCCAGGATGACATACTTCTATTTCCATCTTGAGAACTTCTGCTATAGAGTTAATGTATATAAAATCTGTGGCTGTTCTGGTGGGCCATCTCCTTTGGCAAATCCTTTAGGTTCAGGCATAGCAGAACGTGACTATCGAATCTGCTAAAAATCTGGAATTATTTCATTTCATAGGTGCTTCCCAATGAAAGAAACAATCAGTAAAATTTACATGTTTCGGAAGAGAAAATTGGCGCAAATCATAGAATCATAGAGTTGGAAGAAACCTCATGGGCCATCCAGTCCAACCCCCTGCCAAGAAGCAGGAAAATTGCATTCAAAGTACCCCTGACAGATGACCATCTAGCCTCTGTTTAAAAGCTTCCAAAGGAGGAGCCTCCACCACACTCCAGGGAAGAGAGTTCCACTGCTGAACGGCTCTCACAGTCAGGAAGTTCTTCCTAATGTTCAGTTGGAATCTCCTTTCTTGTAGTTTGTAGTTTGAAGCCATTGTTCTGCATCCTAGTCTCCAGGGCAGCAGAAAACAAGCTTGCTCCCTCCTCCCTATGACTTCCTCTCATGTATTTATACATGGCCATCGTGTCTCCTCTCAGCCTTTTCTTCTTCAGGCTAACCATGCCCAGCTCTTTAACCCGCGCCTCACAGGGCTTGTTCTCCAGACCCTTGATCATTTTAGTCGCCCTCCTCTGGACACATTCCAGCTTGTCAATATCTATCTTCAATTGTGGTGCCCAGAATTGGACACAGTATTTCAGGTGTGGTCTAACCAAGGTAGAATAGAGGGGAACGATTCCATCAGGGCTGCCTCTGGAAAATCCTGCAAATCTCTTGGAAAGAAAAGCTGACAAATGTCAGTGTGCTGGAAGAAGCAAAGACCACTAGCATTGAACGATGGTCCTCCGCCATCAACTCAGCTGGATCGGCCACGTTGTCCAGATGCCCGACCACCATCTCCCAAAGCAGTTGCTCTACTCTGAACTCAAGAACGGAAAATGGAATATTGGTGGGCAGGAAAAGAGATTTAAAGATGGGTTCAAACCCAACCTTAAAAACTCTGGCATAGACACTGAGAACTGGGAAGCCCTGGCCTGTGAGCGCTCCAGCTGGAGGTCAGCTGTGACCAGCGTTGCTGTAGAATTTGAAGAGGCACAAATGGAGGGTGAAAGAGAGAAACGTGCCAAGAGGAAAGCGCATCAAGCCAACCCCAACCGGGACTGCCTTCTGGAAACCAATGCCCTCACTGCGGGAGAAGATGCAGATCAAGAATAGGGCTCCACAGTCACCTATGGACCCACCGCACACTGCACACTGACCCTGGAGGATCATCCTAATCAGACAACGAGGGATCGCCTAAGTAAGTAGAGGGGTAGCATGACTTCCCTGGATCTAAACACTATACTCCTATTGATGCAGGCCAAAATCCCATTGGCTTTTTTTGCCACCGCATCACATTGATGGCTCATGTTTTGTTTAGATCAGACTCTGTTTAGTTTAGACCAGACTCCCCCAATACTGTGTTCCCCAATTGTGGACTCATCCCCTCTTCAGAATGGTCGTTGGCTATGCAGACGCTTTGTGATGGAAGTTGTGCTTCCCATATGTCTAGGAGCAGGACTTTTTCAAAGGGGGCTTAAAAAGGCCTATTTTGGACTGGAGTTATGAGTCTCTTTTGTGAATTTGGTGGCTCTTTGTGCAGTATGTTGCCTATTAGCCAATATTACATGTTGGTGTTTTCAGATTCTGTTGCTTCTGGAGCAATGTCCTTCCCTGGAATAAATATCTTTCTGAGCTTGTGACACTTCCTTTTCAGTTGTACCTCTAGTTTGCATTCATAATTAAGCTGCGAAGATTTGATTTGTGGAGGAAGTGCTTGGAACAGCCTCCCCCATTGCCTTGTTCCCTCCCTCCTCCCCTGCAGTCATGTGTTTTCTTTCTGTATCACGCAGTTGAGATCAGTCTGTTGCAGACTTGAATATGTCAGAGCCTTGTATTCACCTTCTTTCCTTCTCTCCTGTCTCCCCACCTTTGGTTGAATGACTGAATTGGATGCAGACGATATTGTGCTGCACTGCAGCTGAGAAAGAGGTGTGCTATGAAAAAGAGAACCCACAAAACAAATTAACTGAAGCCTGAAGCACACTGGTAGCCTGAACACTCTAACAGAAGCCTGTCTAAATGTGGCAAATTTTTATCTGCGTGTTCTCAGCAATTTATCCACATGTTTTCATACGGTATAGGTGCTCTGTCTTAGAGGAGGTCTTGACTCTCCAACATGGGAATGAAGGATAGAGGTTTATTTACCACAACTGCTTAGTCCCTCTGTATACATACATATGAGAATGGGAGCAGGGGAGCATTGCTTCTTCTTTTTGCTCCCCAATCTTCTGTTCTATAGCATACAATGAATACTCAGAATACTTATAGATATAAGGGTTTCAGGGGGATGAGATCGGGAATAGCAAAAAAAAGAAGGTTTTCTTGATTTGTGTGTCTTCTGTCTTGTTGCCTCATTGTCAGCTAGTATATGATTAAGTAGGTAGCAGTCATTACAGAACTTGGTTAGCCAGCCTTTTCTTTATTTAAAGAAAATTCTATGGTGACATGAAGGTGGGAGTCCTGTGGCTTAAAGGGATTTTTTGTCAGCACCTTAAATTGGGGGCCATTGCATTCATATCTGTGGAGCAAAGAAATATGTATATATGATTGGGGGTGTGTGTGAATAAATAAATGTCATAGACTGCATATTTCCTCTTGTACCAGCTGGCTAGTGTCTGGGTGCTCTCATTTGCTCTTTTGATTGCTTTTTGTGATAGTCAGCTCATGAGTAATATTGCAAGACAATACACATTGTGGTGATAGAATCTTTATCTACTGAATAAAATTGACTTAAAAGGGATCACTGAAACAGAAGAGTTTGTATGACCTTGCTAAAAGCTCAGGAAATTATTTGACAGAATCTCTGTTTCAAAAGTATTGGGAATGAGTCTTTGCAGGGAACTTATACTAGGAGCTGCCTTGTTGTGATCTGTTTCAGTGAGAAACCCATGCTCTCTCTCCCTGTGTGCAGTGCGTGGGCAAGCAGTGTCAGCCTGGCTTATGAGCTGCCTCTCGGTTTACGCTGTATATTTTATAAATGTGCTGTAGCAGGCAGGATTTCAGCCTGCTGTTTGTCTGTCCTGTCTATGATCATGTCAAGTCTCGGATTACCTATACCAGCAATGGTAGCTAAGGAAAGAGGATTAGAAGGCATTGCATTGTGAATGTTTCACAAATCCTAAATTTCTAAGTTTGGGGCTAAGTTAGTCTAAATACATTGATGGAAGGGAAAACTCAAGCAATCCCTCAGTTAGCTTCTCCTCCTTAGGATTGAAGAAATATCTTCTCAATTCGGCCTGGAAGTCTACCGATTTCTTGTATGACTTTCTGGGTACTCTGGAAGTCAGTCCAGAATTCAAGTTGGATGTGGGTATTAAGAATCTGATTTGAGTAGTATGAGAGAACATTGAGGCCTGTGCCCATGCTGTAGCTTTTACACCATGAATGGTCCATATCCTGCTTATACTATCCTGCCCATTCTCCACATCATTTATAAGAAACCAGGAGTCTTCTATGAGAGGTGCTGAGGGTAAGACATCCTGTACTTTAAGAGCATCCAAGGAAAGTTGGGAGCTCCAGTGTGATGACACTGCTTCAGGCAATACTGGATGTGGGGAGAATTTCCTAAAACCAACTGTAGACCTGATTTGGATGAGACTTAGATTGTGTTGTTCTTTGTAGACCTTGATTGGACTAAAAGAAGTTGGTGCTTCCCAAGAAACAAAATTCGCACACACTTTGGTTATACAAAGGGTTATACAAAGGTGTGTGTACAACCCATTATTAACTATTTTTTTAAAAATTGATTTCCTAATAATACAATGCTAACTGAGAATGTTTCATCGCGGAGGTACATAGAGCTGTGGGAAATCGAACACTTCAGAGTCTGTAGACAATTTTCAATTCTGTGCTAAGTTCTGGGAAACAGGGCAAGGAATGAATTTTTGGAGCCTGGCTTTCAGATATTACTTTACGGGTATACCAGTGGGAACAAGATGATTGGTTCTTTGGATCATCCTATGCAATAGATATTTCTTTGGTCTATTCAAGGTATTAAATCCCTTAATTGGGGTGTGTAATACCAGTTCAGATCTATCCTCCTCCATTGTTTTTCTTCAAGATTGCTGTGCTGTGGAAAAAATCTCATGTGCTAGTTGTGATGTACATGTCTACTGTGCAGAGGTTTTTCCTTTCATGCCAGTACTCCCTGAGGCTGTTATGTCTTGCTGCAGGAACTCTTATACTTGCTCATTTTCTGGTTTACAAAGTATACCTTTCAACACAAGTTGTAACTGGAGATACATTAATGCAGCAGAGAAAATGTTGCTAGAAATGGCCATGTGTCTTTGGGTTAGTATGAAAGCACTCAGAAAGGTGATTTTATAGATCCATATAGGTATTTGATGTAAACCACACAGAAAGACCAGATACAGTGTGCATATGATCTCGAGGGATATTCACAGAGTTTGGCACTGCCAGTAGGTATACTGTCCAAGGTAAAATATTTGGTCGTTTTAAATTGTCTTATAATATATTGTCGAAGGCTTATAATATATTATAATAATATGTCTTATAATATATTGTTACATGTTTTCCACTTTTGAATGGCAAGATGTTCCAGATCCCAGCATGGGATCTTGTATTCTTTTGGCAAGAAAGGGCTGGAGATATTTGGGATACAGGTTGAGTATCCCTTGTCCTAAATGCTTGAGATCAAAAACGTTTTATATTTCAAACATTTTTGGATTTTGCAATAATAGTATTTGCATATATGCACATGATGAGATGTCTTGGAAAGGAGATCCAAGTCTAAACATTAAATTCATTGATGCTTCATATATACCTTATGCAAATAGCCAGAAGGTAATTTTGTGTAATATTTTTAATAATTTTGAGCATGAAACAAGGTTTATGTTCACTGAACCATCAGAAAACTATAACATCTACCATGTAGACAATTTTGGATTTTAGATTATTTCATATATCAGAATTCCAAATAAGAGATGTTTGTATTAGCTGTACTTACAAACATATAAGTAGAGCGAAAGCAGGGAGAGACAGTTTACAGCAGACAGAAGATCCACTGACCATGCATCAGATTTCCTAAGAGTTGCTTTTTTTCGTGTCAGGAGTGACTTGAGAAACTGCAAGTTGCTTCTGTTGTGAGAGAATTGGCCATCTGCAAGGATGTTGCCCTGGGAACGCCCAGATGTATTACCATCCTGTGGAACGCTTCTCTCATGTCCCCACACGGGGAGCTGGAACTGACAGAGGGAGCTCATCCACATTGTCCCTGGATTCAAACCTGCAACCTGTCGGTCTTCAGTCCTATCGGCACAAGGGTTGGTAATATGGACGACATAACTGGATCACGATTTTAGATGCATTGGATTGTTATTGATGGGCCAATATTGTGTATGATGTTTTTATGGTTTTAAATTGAATACTGTTGATTGTTGTATTTTGTTGTAAACCGCGTTGAGTCGCCAGTTAGGCTGAGAAACAGCGGTATACAAGTATAGAAATAAATAAATAAATAAATAAACCCACTGTGCCACCGGGGGCTGCTCTGAGATTTGCTAAATCCCTAGGCAGTGCAGCAGCTCACTGCTCTTTTTTCCTCTTCCAGTATTCATGTTTGAAACTGCAAACTGGCTTCCAATCAGTTTCTTCTGTCCTCCCTCTCAGAGGTGTGCTCTTTTATGTCTGCTGGTGGATGTGTAAAAAGAGTTCTTTGTGGTGTCTGTTCCTCACACAAATGGGTCCCCCCTCCATCCCTTTTTAGTCCTATTTGAACAGAAAAATACTTGTTATAACAATTTTGTAGCAGTTTCCCTTCCATCCCCTCTCCTCCAGATTTCCCTCTTCCCTGATTTGAATTGGCCAAGAAAAAAGATTATGTTTAGAAATTGCAGCTCATACAGGGAAACGATATCTCAGTCTGATGAACATGCACAGTGTTTGTTCTGCCCGGGTGAAGGCACTGTCTCCACTGCAACTGTTGGACCCAGGCTCTTTTGATTGATTCTTCTGAAGATGAGGTTCCTCCAAGTGCCCTCTCCCCATCCCTCTTTCCTTCACCTCCTCTCCAGCAGATGAAGTGGGAGATGCAGCCTCTTCATCCTTTTCAGAGGTCCTCTGTACATACAGTGATCTGATTCCGAAGCTCTTTCTGCCCTTCTTTCATCTATCTCTTCTCACCCAGGATAGTAGTGAAAGTGCAGAATTATGGGGGTAACTATGAATTCCGATAGTCCAGCGATGCCAGCCTAGTTTATGATGCTCCTACAACTGTCCCATAGAGAATATCTTTGTCTGCCATACTTAACAGGCTTACTCACATACCTGGGCTTCTGAATGCTTCATCCGACTGCCTATATGACCATATCCATTTGATCCTGTTGATGTTATGCAAGCCCACATGCTGCTTCTATGCTATAAGATAGCATCATGTTTTAGCCTCCTATCCTTTCCAACAATGCCCTTTCTGTTACACCTCAAAGAGACAGGTCTGTTTCTTTTTCCATTATAGTTTACCTCACAGCCATAGTGGCACATCAACTCGTGGCCCACCCAGTAGCCTCCAGAAATGCTCCAATAAAGAGATTTTCTGAAAGGCTTTCCACATCTGTAACCGACAGTCAGGGACCCTATTTCTTCTTGGTTCCTCGCCCACATCCTCTCTCAGCTTATTCAGATGCTGTTTAAACCCACAGCTACCATGGATCTCTGGCTCTTGATGTACCAACTTGTCAAGTAACTTCAACTACTGGGACTGAGATCCCACTCTGACAGAATGGCTTCAGAGTATTTCTGTTGGAAGTCTGCAAAGTGGCTACCTGTATGCACTTGCTGACCTTCATCTGGCACTACTGACTTGACTGCAGGGCACAGACTCATGTGGAGTTTGGAAGGGCAGTGTTCTCATGCATCTTTCACTGATCTGCCAAGCTTCCTTTGCAATTCTGAGGGATACGTCTCCAGGTAAACTCCAGGTAAACTTTGGTAAACATTGTGCGAGGCACAGAGACCACAGAGGAACAGGTTCATCTGTACCATCACACAAACCTGCCTCCCCCCCCCCCTTTTCTTGCATGTCTGCTCTGACTCATGATGGAACTTAGGGAGTAGCTCTTGGTGCAGTTAATTTTTGCACCCAGAATGTTTTGCACCCTAGAATGTTATGTGAATGGATCTGTGCAGCAAAGAAACCCATTTGCATGAGGGTGCAGATGGCAGCTTGAACTATAGTTACAGGTAAGTAAACTGTCCTTATTAATCAGATATTAATGTTCTTAGGTTAAATTCTTACTATACCTTTTCTGATACTATAGCTGTGTACAGGAGGAGGCTGAATTTAGTACCTCATGCCGTGGTTGTCAACCTGTGGGTCCCCAGATATTTTGGCCTTCAACTCCCAGAAATCCTAACAGCTGGTAAACTGGCTGGGATTTCTGGGAGATGTAGGCCAAAACACCTGAGGACCCACAGGTTGACAACCACTGGCCTAGTGTTTCAGATGTCTGAGGCATATTGTGATGAGGGATTGCATTCTTCTGTTACCATTTATAATCGTTCCTCTGTATCCTTTGGGGTTTGGTTCCAGGACTCCGCATGAATACCAAATCCATGGATGCTCAAGTTCCATTATATGTAATGTTAAAGTAATATGGCATCCCTTGTATAAAATGGCAAGCAACCCAAGTAAAGGCTGGAAAGAGCCCAAGGATCTGTGAAGGGTGAGGGGAGTAAGGCAGAGAATGCCTATATATTGTTGTAGTGCTTGGCATGTGGGAAAATTTGCTTTTTGGTAGGTTGAATCCTCGGAGAAAAGTCCCATGGATACAGAAAGAATACTGAATGAAACAGAGTGACCTGCCTTCATTGTAGTGCAGTAGAACGCTGCATTTTGCAAGAGTCTTATAATGGGTGTCTGTGCTATCTGACCACGTAGTAATGCTGATTAGATGCCAGCTCAGCACAGCAGCATATGTTTGTCTGGTTGATGTGCTTATCAGAATCACCTTACTAAACTTCTAGCGTTTTAAATGGAATTTTACCACATGACTTTTTGATACAGTAATTCGATGGCACTAACCTGTGGGGCTTATGGATGATGCCATCTTATAACTTGAAAAACAGGTTGTCAAAGGTCAAGAGAAGAGCTTGTTTGGATCTGCCAAAGATCTGTGTGATTCAGCATACTGTTTCCAGTAGTAGCCTCTTCGATATTTTTGAGGAGTTACTGTTAAAAATTTCTTCTTCAGTCAGCACCCTGTTGGCAAAGGCCACCTCAATAGGAGGGTCTGTACCTACTGGCAGAAGGGTGATAGAATATACATCTAGAGCAGTGGTTCTCAACCTCTGGGCCCCCAGAATTTTGGCCTTAAACTCCCAGAAATCCTAACAGCTGGTAAACTGGCTGGAATTTCTGGGGGTTGTAGGTCAAAACGCCTGAGGACCCACTGGTAGAGAACTACTGATCTAAAGGGAACAGCATGAAGATTAGGGCCTTCTATAAACTCTTCAGAGTATGACCAAGTTTATAGAGAAGAATACTTCCTGCATATAGCCTAGATCTAATTCACAGGCTGTATTACACTCTGACTGCAAGTCTTTTATACTGTTCTTTTTATTTGGTCATGTGCTTCAGTGCCTTAATTTGCTTTTCTGTAACCTTTTGTATGCTGGCCTAGGAACCTGTCAAAGGGAATAAAACCAATCAATAAACAATGAAAACTATTCAGATGATTCCTGCCTGTGAATATGAAGTGGTTTAATCATAAGAGCGTTAGTCTGTGTCCTTGAGTTGTATCTTTTATACAAGACTAATGCTTTGTGCTAAGCTATGTTGTGTTGACCTCTGGCAGAGCAGGGAGAAATTGGGACTGAGATATCTGTTGCTGTTGTTTTTGCTTTGGAAATATTTAATCTCCAACACAGTTTACCTGGAGACGTATCCCTCAGAATTGCAAAGGGATTCCAGAAGATAATTTTCTATTTCTACCAAATGACTTGTTCTTATCACACTGTTCCTAAGGAAGTTTTTAATGACAAGTTTTTTAAACTTTGTGTTTTTTAAATGCATTTACAACTGTATCCTTGGTTCGCTCCTGATACGATAAATAAATCCTAAGGAAGTGATTTGTCCAATGATTTCCTCACTCCTTGATACTTTTGCTAGATTTTTTTCCATTGTATGGTTGCAATATTCTCTCCGCTGAATGTTGCCTTGATGGGTTGACTAACTACTGTAAAAGGAACGTGCTTACAAAAAAGGAACTGAATAAAATTTGCTGTCAGTTTGCATATTTAATCCATTGTTGATGGGTATCTGCTTTGGTCATGCATATTTCCCACAAGAGATGTTTTCTGAGGGTTTCTTTTGCATATGAGTGGCTGAAAAAAGAATGCTGAGCTTGGTATTAATTTCTGTGCCCATTGCATTGTCATCTCAACCTTGCTATCAGGGGTGAGCCATGGAACCTTCCCAGGTGGTAGAAAGCCTCACTGGTGTAGATCTTGAGTATAGATATCACTATTTTACTTGTTCCTTTATGGATAAAGTCACTTGTATTTATGCTGACCTGGATTCTAATGTGTGTGTTTTTGTGCGTGTTTGGTTTGTTTTTTGTTTTTTGCTGAATTTGAGATAGCTGACTATTCAGTTCCATTCCAGTTTCAGACCTCATTATGGGATGAAAACAACTTTGATTGCTCTGGTTGATGATGTACATTGGATATAAAAGTGCAGCCTTGTTAGTTCTTCTCGACTTCCAGCAATATTGTGTACTATCAGCTGTAGTATCCTTTTGGATTGCTGGGCAGTGACGTGGTCTTTTATGAAAGGCCAACTACACAAGTGGGCGTCCTCCCAGACTCTGTGTTATCTATGGTGTACAGGAGTGTTTTTATCAGCTTAGGCTATACAAGCTGTGGCTCTACTTCAGCTATCTATGCACTAGCAATATCCAGACGTAGACCACTGTAATGCACTGCACATGAGTTGAAAATGGTTCAGCAGTTTCAACTGATGTGGTATGAAACAAATGAAGCAGAATGCTGGGATTAGAGGAGTTGGGTCATATGGCAGCTATACCAGATCACTGCTAGATTTTCCAGGCCCACGTTAAAATGCTTGATTTATCCATTAAAAAACTAAACAAGGGATGAGAATTGTGTAGGCCTCTAAATGTTTGTTGAAGTGCAACACCTAGTATTCCTCATTACTCTCCATGCTAGCTGTGGCTGCTTGGAATTGCCTTGTAATAAGACATATTTCTATCCCTGACCTAGGTGGTCTAGAATAATGTATTTGAAAGATTTATTTCATTCATATTAGCCTTCTCAATCTTTAGAGTCATGCTGAATGTTGGTTTTGGTGCTGTCTGCATTTATTGATGTTTGATATTATTCTTTGTTTTCCTGTTGCTTTGTTGTTTGAGAGGTTTTTGCCCTGAAAGGCAACTTAGAAATGTTTTAAGTTAATAACTGGGGTGGCATGCAGGGAGCATACAACTCCCATGTTACACCAGCTCCACTGGCTGCCAGTTTGCTACAGAGCACAATTCAAAGTGCTGGCTTTGGCCTCTAAAGCTCTAAACAGCCCTGGCCCAGTTTATCTGTCCAAATGCATCTTTCTCTACGATTCTGAGACCTCCTTGCATTTCCATGTGGCTCCTGATTTAATTAACTTGGGCAATAAAGATCTCTTGTATGAATACGTACAACCATTATTGCTACAACTGAGCAACCCAGTCCATCATCTTTTAAAGAAATCTCCCAGTAGATGTAGATTTTCTGTATCTTTGCTAATAACTGAGGATTATGTATTGGTTGCCTTTCCCTTTTTATTTCTCTCTTTTCCTACTTTCTTATATTTTACTTTGATGCATGAATACTGTACAGCAGAATTTCTCAAACTGTGCTCCTCCAGATGTTTTGAACTTTAGCGCCCACAATTCCTAACAGCTGGCAAACTGGCTGAGATTTCTGAGAACTGAAGTCCAAAATACCCGGAGGAACACAGTGTGAGAAACCCATCTGTACAGCACTGTGTGTCTATCTCTTTTCTAATTTGTCAAAAAATAATGAATGTTTGCTATTCATGTGCGCCCACACAGGCGAAAAACCCTTGAATTCTACAACAATTACAATGTGTTTGTATATATATGTATGTGTGGTTTACTCTAATTTGTTGACATTCACTACTGATAGGAAAACTATACCATATGCTGAAAGTATAGTTCTTTGGGTGACTAATTTTTGCCGACTGCCAAATTAAATGTACAGCAATAGTTATAGATAACCTTGTCTATAACTTGCCAGTTATGATACACTGTGGCAGGTTGCTAGAGAGTGGAAGCATAATTGCTCATCCTGTTTTATTAATTTTGTTGGAAAAATATTGTGGGAGGAGGAAACCTTGTAGATTTTTCTCAATTGTGTTCGAGGTCTTTATCAATGGTGTGTATCTGAATACCAGTAGTATGTGGCACACACAACCGACTTTGATTTTGCTCTTACTTGGATAGCTATTTCCAGAAGGTGTTATTGGAAAATTACTGTTTAACTCTTTAGCATTCAGCCTTTGATGTTCTGCTTTCTCTAGCATAATCCCAACAAGGTATGTAAAATACAAGAAAAAAATAAGATGTGGTCTGACATATCAGTATGTTGATGACACTCAGTTTTATTTCTCTTTTTTCATCAGGGAGAGATGACGAAAATGAGGCTGTGCCTGTTCTACATGGATTCTTGTATTATATTCCAAATGTTTGTTTCTTGGGAGCAGTAGCGATCTGGATGAGGGTGAACAATAGACCCCATCCAGGAAAGTTGGGAGGTAGTATGTGTTAGTGATTTGTTGACTAGAGAAGGGATGATCACTTTGCTTTAAATGGGGATTGCATTTGCCCAACTTGGCATTTTCTGGGTGTTTTGGATTACAGTTCAGATCACAGCTCCTGCTTCCTGAGAGTGAGAAGATTTGTAGTCCAAAAACATCTGGAGAGCATCCCATCAAAAAAGATTCTGCAGAATCAAATTTGCAGTCTGAAATGCTTATTGTTCCCATATTGTCATTAGAGGCTATAATGATCTTTGTAGCTTGTAGTACTTTTGGTCAGCTTCCAGTGATAGTGCCAGCTGCAGCCTTGCCTAAAGATCTTGATTATAATCATCCTTATTTCAAAAACTTCCCTCTTACATGGTTGCAATGCATTGTGTGGAGCTGCCGTTAACAATTGCTTCAAACTGGGGCTTGGAAATTGGAGTTGGTCTAGAATAGGGCTACTGCTTCATTGACTATTCATTTTGATTGTGTTAAGTCTGTGTTTGGCAGTTAGATTGGCTGCCCAGGCCATTTTCAGGTCCAGTTTAAAGAGATAGTTTTACACTGTAAAGTCCTAAGTGTCTTGAAATGATCACCTTCCACTTCATGTTTCTCTCTAACCCTTGCTCCAGTGAGGACTAATGGCATGTATTTGCCATTTGTTTTTTATTTCCCATTATACATTTTTTTCAAACTTGGCAATGGAAAAAGTAGAAAAAGTGAACAGTGAAAAGTAAACTGGAAAAGAAGATGGCAGCATTTATTTGGAGAAATCTATAGGGAGTGTGAACAGAATGTGGAAATATACGATGAACCCTCTCTTTTGTAATTCCTGAAGTCTAAGAAATTAAGGTGTTCTTACTTCTGATTTTTGTTGTCATTTGACACCATGATGAAGTAGTAAATCCAGCTCTACTTACTCAAGTGTGTACATAGTTTCATGGAAGATTTGTTATTATTTGATCAGTTTGTTATTAAACGACCACAGTTGTTGAAACACGCTGTACTGGAATTCACAGACCATTGGTCTATCTTGAGTACAAGGTGAGTCTTTTGAAAACTTCTTTGTTAGCATCGAGAGCTTTGTAATCATTTAGATCCTAAATTACTTCTCCTGGCCTTCCTGTTTTCATATTGCAGTGAGGCATTGGTCTGTGGGCTTTCTTTTTCTGTGTTGCAGCGTATAGCATGGAGATAGAGATGACGTGTGTTCAGCCTGCTGGCTTCTTGCCTAGGACTTGATGCCTTGCATCTGATCTGATGAGTGAAGTACCCTGGGGAGTACTGCCCAATCCTGTGTTTACCAGGAAAAGCACAGATGCATGGAGAATAGCATGTGTGTCTCGTAGACTTTCCCTGTTGTGTTGGTCTCCAGTGTTTGCTGGATATGTTTAGTGTTTCTGCTTCAGTGCAGCTGCTTCTCCATTCTGATACTGTGCGGTTGTGTCAAAAGGTTATAGAATTTCATGTGTGATAGGCCTAGAGTTTCTTTTGGACTGGTGGCTGGTAGAGACTGCGTCCTCAGTAGTGCCCTATTAGGACAGACAGATAGAGGTTAGCAAGAGAGGCAGCTCCAGGCAGAGCTAATTGCTAATGTACTCTGGAAGGTTTTTATTGTTCTTAGGCTTTCCAGGATGAGTGTGTACAGCTGGCTAATATGAACTCTTCTACAGTTGAAAGGCTGTATTAGTTCCTAGCTTGCTGAAGAGCCGGTATTTTTTTCCTGGAGAAGAACTGTGCCATGAAAAACAATTACAATATGAGTAATAGTGAGAGCATTTCGGCAAAGAGTGTAGATTATAGAAGTTGTACATAAAGGGATGGCACTTAAAAGTACAGTTGGAATCATGCCAGTCTTTGTGGATTTGCATAAAGGTATTTCTCCTTTATGTGATAAGAAAGGATGGGAGATGGGGTGTGGGGTGGGGTATGAGGTAAGGCAGCTTACAAACTTGAGTGAGTTTAGAGGTCCCCACTCTGTTTGGCCTTTGAGTTCCCTGAGCTTTGAGTAAAAACTGCTAATTTATATATGCATAAAAGTAATGGAGCAAAGGCTTCAAATTGCAGAAAAAAAGATTCTATGTAAACACTAGGAAAAATTAGTGTATTCTGCTTCGAAGTGTAATGGAGTTTCCTTCTCTAGAGGTTTTGAAGCAGAGGCTGGGCATCCATCTGCCAGTAGTGTTTCAATTCTGTGTTCCTGCATGGCAGGGGATTGGGCTGGATAGTCCTTGTAGTTCCTTCCAACACCATGATTCTATGATTCTGAGTCAAAATATGTCTGTCTGTTTGTTTGTACCGCAAAGACTGTTGCTGGGTGAAGTGGCCCTCTGTGATGCCATGGGATTGGCTGTTCCTTTCTGAAGGTTTGGCTGTTGCTAGGTGAAGATTAACAAAGAAAGCCATTTTACCATGCAGACATTGTGGGTTGTGCCCTCTCAGAGGTGGAGAAGGAAGTACTGGAAGGGGAAGAGAGGAAAGAAAGAAAGGAAGGAAGGAAGGAAGGAAAGGAAAGGAAAAAGAAAAGGAGAAGGTTGGGAGGAAGGAAGGAAGGGAAAGGGAAGGGGAAAAGTTATAAGGAGAAGAAAAGAGAAAGCAAGGGGCAGTGGACCCTCCAACATCCAGGTAATGTCTGTGATACAGGCTAGTAGCGTCATAAACATACTTGGTATGTATATTTCAGATGTCAAAAGCACACTAAATGATTTTAACCCTGTAGGATAGGCCAATGCTACTTTCCCCACATTTCAGAAAGGAACACTGATGCTACAGGTGTCTTTCTGAATGGCATTTCTTTGTTATATATGCGAGAGGGTTATTTCAGATAAAAGCAACTGAATGGTATTGTTTCTCATATCTATAGGTTGCTGTTGACCTCAAGAGACTTTACACTTGTCCATTACTTCACTTAAATTAGCTTCCCTCCCCCCATAATCTTAGCCCTTTCCTTCCTTTTTTCAGACACACTTAGATCTTCCATGTAGTTGATCTTTTATACATCTCCAGAAGCCTCGATCCATTCTGATGTTTGTAGAAAGCTATAAAAGACATTTTCATAAGTAAGCAGTTCAAGGGTGAAGCAACTTTTAGTTCTGGGATGCCCCCCTTCTCTCTCTCCTTCTTTCCCTCTCTCCTCTCCTCCCACCATTTTATTTTTGGCCAGGCAGGGTCTTCATGCAAGAAAATGAGATTGAAGAAGTTCTGCCTAGTTAGCACCATCCATTGCTAAGCCTTTGTGACTGTGTAACTTTTGTCTTAGCCATCTCCTCCTTTTCCATCTACCTTAGGTAAGGATTTACATGATGGAATTCAAATATGCATCCAAACAACAATGGAGTCAGCTAGAGCAAATGGAATGGAGGTTGCATAAGTCTGGTGGCACATTCCTAGCCAAGTCCCTTGGAAGTTTTCCATTTGAAGGCTGAGCAAGAACCTTTGTCAGTTAAAAGTTGTAGGGTTGAAGTGTCTCCTACTTAAGAAGCCTCTGTTACATCAAATCTTTATTTCACCTTCATTACCCAGAATACTTGAAATAATAATAATATTATTACTATTAGAAACACAACAAGATGAGTCCACAGCAAACAAGATCACTCTGCTGGCTGTTGTATTGGATCACACGTCGGACACTTCCCAAGTGTCTAGGACTGTTTGATGTATTAGTGAATAATGTGTGCAGATCCCAGTAAGGTGGCCTTTTGCAGCTGGCAGCTGGTAATTTTGTTAGCACCAATTGTGTTTAAGTGCAGGCCAGGGTCTTTAGGCACTGTATCCAGTGTGCTGATCACCATTGGGACCACCTTGACTGGCTTGTGCCAGAGTCTTTGCAGTTCAATCACATTGTGTCAGCTTTTCCAGTTGTTCCTCTTCAATCCTGCTGTCACCTGGGATTGCAACATCAACAATCCATATTATTATTATTATTATTATTATTATTATTATTATTATTTATACCATGCTTTATCTCCCCAAAGGGGACTCAAAGTGGCTTGATATTAAAGCATAAGTATACAATTTAAAACATTAAAACAGAATTAAATACAAACAGTACTAAAATTCACAGTTAAAATCCATCAAAATATATTCAAAGTTAAAAACCACAGCACCCCCTGACTACATCTTAAACACCTTCATCTTTAAAAGCCTGCCTGAATAAAAAGGTTTTAGCCTGCTGCCGGAAGGACAGCAGGGAGGGGGCCATTCCGGTTTCCCTGGGAAGAAAGGAGATCCAGTCAAGAGGCAGCCACCAAGAGAGAAGGCCCACTTGCTTGAGATGGAAGTGGGACCGAGAGAAGGGCCTCTCCTGAAGATCTCAGAGCATAGGAAGGTTCGTACAACGGGATGGAGTTGGCCATAGCCTGGATTTGAACAGTCTAGGGCTTGAAAGGTTGTAAGCAACACTTTGAATCGTGCCTGGAAACAGACTGGCAGCCAGTGGAGCTGCTGTAACAAGTGGGTTGTCCACTCCCTGTATCCAGCCCCAGTTAGCAACTCTGGCTGCAGTTCTTTGAACCAACTGAAGTTTCCAAGCACTTTTCAGAGGTAGCCCCACATAGAGTGTGTTACAGTAATCCAGACTGGGTGTAACTGAGGCATGTACCACCATGGTCAGATCTGGCTTCTCAAGGAACAGGCACAGAAATGTTGACTACTTTGAACTTCATGGTACTGGTACTCAGACCTTTCTCAGTCCGAATACTCATTAATTAAAGGCTCAAGCACCCAGACTTGCTATGCTTGTTTTCGCTGCCTATTGTTACTGTTATGGTGATTTTAAAGCTAATTGTATTGTTTTAATCTGTTTCTGTAAACCGCCCCGAGTCAAATTGGGAGTAGCGGTATACAAGCTGAATAAATAAATAAATAAATAAAAATGTCTTATGGATCATAGTAGGAGTCAGTTCATAACATGTACTCATTGAATTTTAACTTGAATTTTGCACTAATTGGTATTTTTTTAAAAAAAACCCACTTATTTTTTAATTGCTGTTAAAATGTTTCTTTGTGGTTTATGTAATTTGCACAAATGGGTCATCAACAATGCATAATTCAGAACCTCCTAGAATGTTACCTAAGCTTTTTTTGTGGTACCCACCTACTGCCACTCTATAGTGCCCTTTCCACCGAAATCCTCAATTCCTTTTTATCCAGTACTGCAACTGCATTGTTAAGAACACTGACTAGAGTTTTGTTTTCTCAGTTGCATTGATTTGATTTGGATCTCTGACTACATCTCGGTTTTTTGGTTTAGTATCACTTTGTCTTGTCTCCTCTGTTCATCCTCCACTCACTTGCTACATAGTTCAGGCCACACTTGTCCTTCAGGATTGGCTGTCTCAGAGGCTTCCTTTGTGAAGTGCATCTCTTGTGGTGCTCAAATTGCAGAAGATGACAGACACTTGAAGTGTCTTCTTTGCCTCAGATAAGTTCATGTGGTTGCCACTTGTGCACACTGTAGAGCTTTTACTCCTGAAGTGAAACACAAGAGGGATTTTCTTTGCATTCCTTTTTGACCTGATCTTTTGCATACAAAGGAAGAAGAGTGGTAAAATACCAGGATGGCCCTGGCGCAGCCAGATTTACTGTCCCCCTCTCCCCCGCCCCCCAGGGATTCCTGGCATACTGTTTAAATGCAAAAGGTTTGTGGGATGAAGAAGGATGCTCCAAGCAGTGTGGGTGTAGTACAGTTTCCTAAGCACCTCCACATATCTTTAGGCAGAATCCCCAATTCCCCTTCCTTCTTGCTTACCCTCCTCTCTTTCCAGAGGTGCCAGATTATCCTCATTCTTCATCCTAATTTGGGAGGTCAGACACCAACATTCAACAACCGTCTGTGCCTATCTTAGTATTTGGCAAAGAGGTGGCTATCACACTCACAGTATATTTATTGAAGCCCATGAGGGACGTTTGGTGTATTTTTCATTCTGAAATTACTTTTCTTTTAAAGTCTGTTTTTCGATTATGTTGCAGTGACAGCTTTAACAGATCATGTGCACATATAGCCCAGCCAAGAAAACATTTCCTTTATATTAAACAATCCTTTAATATCTTGTTCTCTTCTTCCTGTTTAGTTTTTGTTAGAGGCATCTCTTTTAAAAGTCCCAAAATCAGAAATGGAATTATCCTATGGTGAGAGACCACTTGAAAATCAAAAGTGAATATTTGAGTTGTTGATGGTAATAAGAGAAGCATGCGTTTTTTGAATTTGTGTGTGAATATGTGCTTGGTGGACTGGGGACAGTCCCTTAAAGCACTGCTGGAAGGACAGGACATATTCATATATGTCTGTTTGCTTGTGGGGTCTGTGTGCTTATATGTCTGTGTGCTTGCTTTGAAAAGCTGCTTGTTGGTTTGCCAGTAATCAGTGCCTTTTGACTGGCTTCATAGTGTTTGTGTGTCCACTTTAAGAGGGTTCATCTGCAATGCAGCTGTTAGCTGGGAAGTTCTGTAAATCAAGAAGGAGCAAGCTAATCTGTGCTTGCCTGCTTTTGTGGCTGGGTCCTTAATACAGCAATGAGAGGGGGAGTAACTCGCATAGAGAGGCTGGGGGGGGGGAACACTGTAGGGAGGAGTGACTGGTACAATGTCTCATTAGCCTGAGTCCTACATCTACATTGGTTGCTGTGACTGAAAAATATATGAATAGCAGCAGGCAATGGTGTGAAACCAGAAAATGCTGATGTTTCCCATGGTCTTCTTATTGTCACTTCACTTAACCGCTTCTCCCTCATGCCTAATTGTGTGTTTTGCTTCTCCGTGGATGCTGTCATGATTTCCTGACTTGTCTCTCCCAATTTACTGTCAGGTTCTTGGGAAGGTACTACTTAAGATGCTGACCTCATTAGGGCTTTGAGACCTGTATATCTTTGAGCAGCAGTGAAATACTTCTGCTTTTGGGAGAGTTGAGATACTATGTGACCATCAGGCAGAGACACGGTGACAGTTGTATGATTTATCTCACAGGCATCAGAAATGGGGGAAAACCAGGTAGCTACAGGGAGTCCCCAGTGGTGCAGCAGGTTAAACTGCTGAGCTGCATAACTTGCTGACTGAAAGGTTGGCAGTTCGAATCCAGAGAAAGAGGTGAGCTCCTGCTATTAGCCCCAGCTTCTGCCAGCCTAGCAGTTCGAAAACATGCAAATGTGAGTAGATGAATAGGTACCACTTCGGCAGGAAGGTAACGGTGCTCCATGCAATCATGCCAACCACATGACCTTGGAGGTGTCTATGGACAATGCTGGTTTTTCGGCTTAGAAATGGAGATGAGCGCCACCCCCCAGAGTCGGACTCAACTAGACTTAATGTCAAGGGAAACCTTTACCTTTATCTTTACAGGGAAAGACGAAACTTGGGAAAGTTGAATTTACTGTTTTCCATGCTGCTAAGTACAAGAAGGGCCAAGAAAGGAAAGTGGGGTTTGAAGCAAGTTCAAATTACAGCAAAGGTGATTCCACTTGAACATGAGGAAAAACTTCCTAACTGTGAGAGCTGTTCAGCAGTGGAACACTCTGCCCCGGAGTGTGGTGGAGTCTCCTTCTTTGGAGGGTTTTAAACAGAGGCTGGATTGCCATCTGTCAGGGGTGCTTTGAATGCAGTTTTCCTTCTTCTTGGCAGGAGGTTGGACTGGATAGCCCACAAAGTCTCTTCCAACTCTATAATTCTTTGATTCTAGGTGGAGAGGGATTCCTGGCATACAGTTTAACCATCTTCGGTTGAGTCTGCATTTTGTAGCAGTTGGAAGGTTATCAAAGTGTATGGTAGTTTTTGTGTCTTGTCATGGGCTAAAATACAGAGGACTCTGAAGCAACACCCTTCAGCTTCAAGAACTGAGAACAATGTCTTTTGTGGAAGGCTGTTTGAATGCATCTCCATGCACAGCATAGCCATGACTTGGCTTCATACTGCAATTTCTTTCACCAAACTGAAAATTCACCTGAAAGGCCATCATATCAAGACAATTGAAAGCATCCAGGCAGTTGCCAGGAAGACTTTGAACAACATCAGAAGTGAAGACTTCCGCCAGTGCTATGAAGAGTGGCAGGGTAGGAACCATGTGGCCCTCAATGTTGTTGAATTTCAACTCCCTAGCCAGGATATCCAATGATCAAAAATGCAAAGAATTGCAATTCAGCAAAATTTAAAGGACCACATACTTCCCGCTTCTCATGTAGAACAGGAAACATGATGACTGCAAAATGCTCTCTCAAGCTTCTATTCTCTTGTAAGCAGACATTATGCAAAGCTATCCTGAGGTGCTGTGGTTGGGTAGCAGCTGCCCCAGCATTCCTTGGGGTTATATGGGAGGAAAAGTGGGGGTCACATTGAATTGGCGACTCACTTTAGTAACGGATGTGTGAAAAACAAACGGATCCTTAGTGGCATGACAGAAATACTCCCAGAGGGGACCCTTCAGCCACTGGGCTAACTGTGTTGTGTCCTGTGATTCCTGCCTGAGGAAACCATGTCCACAGTTAGAAATGTGGTTTGGGGTTAGGGGTGGCCAAATTTGAGAAATAACTGGATTTTGTTCTTCCCCTCCCAAAGATAAGGTTTTTTCCCCCAGTTTATTTAGTAAAGACATTGAATATTTTCCAGACAATTTATATTGGCATTTTGCTGAATTGCAATTCTTTGCATTCTTCATCATTTGGAATTAGAGAAACATTTTTAAAGACCAAATTTAGATGACAAAACACTTTGCATAGTGTGAAGCAGTTTGCAGCACTCTTTGTTATGCCAAGAACTGTATAATATGAAGATCAGTAAGAAAGAGAGCCTATAAAATTATACCTGGATAATTCCTGTTTATATTGTAGATTTACATTCATGTTCTGGAAACATTTCTGCACATGGCCTTTACGAATGGAGTAGACCAGGACCACTCATTGACAGGACAAAACCTTTTATTAGAGAGTTCAGTATTTTCATTGTTGAATTAAACCTTATTTTCAAATATGCTATCTTAGATTTTATGTTTGTACAAGATTGTATATTTCTGTCTAAATAACACTTTTTGGTGTGGATTCTTTTTTCTTTGCGTCTTGGATGGTAAACACTTTGCTTAAGCAGGATAGGATTAAGCAGCCTGCCTTGATACACTTCATATTCACATTTCTGCTTGTACACTTGAAAAATACTTTTCAGCAAAAATGCCAAATAGGACAATTGTATATGTTAAGTATGCAAGGAATAAAGCATGTGATGTTTCCAAAACAATAATATTAGTTTGATGTTGATATAATAAAATACAAGCATATTTTAGTTCTTCCCTTAATTATAATTTTGTTGCAGAAGGAAATAGAGGAAAAAGAATTCTTGTCTCTCCCCTCCCCAAATTCTTGGCTTCAAAACATACAGAAACGTTCCCTCTATGTGCACTACTCAGCTTCATATCTGGGGGAGGCTCTTGCTAGAGAGTCCCTCCTACAAGTTGCACCATGAATGGGCTCACTTTGTCTGTTGAATACCACTCTCCATTAGCGAGAGCCTAGATAGATGAAACCCATGGGTGCCCATTCATGTGGCTCAAGCATGAGAAGGAATAGTAACTATTTGCCAATTGGAGAAAAGAATGAAGGGTGTCTTTTTGCTAGTTCTGCGTGGGCATGGCAGGGACCCCTGATCCAACTTCCTGCTTCATGTTCGATCTTTTTCATCCAGACTAGGATAAATTGAGATCCCAAATTGAGAGTAAAATTCTACTGTGTGTCTTTGGCATGGTGGATTTCTCTATATATGCTTTTCTCATATGCTTTTATATATGCTTCGTTGGGATTTTCCTTCTCTCCCCCATTGCCCCATGTGTGTGTTTGTAAGGCACAAAGTATTCGTATGTGTAAGACCTTGATGATACAGAAGGATGTGTGAACTGGCTTAATCCATCTATAAACCACGTGCCCTTTTGCTGTAAGGGGCTATTTTTAGGTCCTGCTTCCTGGGATATGCTTTTCACAGCCACCTATCATGATGGAAATGTCACTGAGGCACACTAACAGACTCATAAACCTTCTGCTGATATTCCTTCCTTCCAAAATGTCCATATATGTAATAGCTTCCCTGGAGAGAGCTGGTGTTTTGCCATCAATCTAAAGACATATCATAAAATGCCTTAAGATGTATTTCACAATTTACCAGAAAGTGGAATTAAGGAATAAACATTCCTTATATTAATTAGAAATAGAAAATGAAAGACCTATTACATTATCCTGTATATTACACTATCACTTCCTGTTTGTTCCTCTTCAGAAATCTAAATAAGTTATATAGTGTTTGAGGAAAGGTGAATCCTAGCTGAAACAAGAGTTCTGTAATAATAATGATAATAATAATGATAATAATAATAATAACAACAACAACAACAAAAACTTTATTTTTGTATCCCGCCTCCATCTCCCCGGAGGGACTCGGGCAGCTATCTTTGTCTCCTTGAATACCACAACTATGTCACTTTTCTGTGTTGTTAGGAATACAGTGTTCCCTCACTTATCACGGGTGTTATGTTCCAGGACCACCCGTAAAAAGTGAAAATCCATGAAGTAGGGGCGCATATAGTATTCTGAGGGTGAGGTAGAAGTGAGGAGAGATTTAAAGGCACCACACACCTTTTTTTGCTATCTAAGGAAAGGGCTATAAGGCCATGATTTACATACTGCTTTGTATCTCCTTTCTCTCTCTCTTTTATGATTGGCTGTCCCTCTCCTGAGGGGGAGGGTGAAACCCCCTTCCACACTCCATCGTGTGCCAGGAGGCAAAAATCCGCAAAGAAACGAATCGCGAAGTAGCGAGGGAACACTGTATAGTATAGTTTAAACGTTTCAGTTCAGGCTTTTCAACTCTTAAAGTACTGAAACACTTATTACAAACTTACTACCATGTTTTATGATATTTGGTACAGTTCCAGCTTTGTATTTCTTTGGTCCATTCCTGAGCTGGCAGAACAGAGAAAAGTGATAGTAAATTTCTAGTAAGTGTTTGAAAAATAGTGTCTCATTTCAAGCATTTCTTTGCATCTCATTTTTTCTGTTAGGATTTTTAAGCTCTAAATCATACGTGTCAACTGCAAGGCCTGTGGGCCAAATCTAGCCCGCCACATCATTTTATGTGGTCTGCAAGGCTTTCAGTAATAGGGCAACATAGTTACATTTGTACAGTCTTACAGCTACATCTGGCCCTTTGAAGTCTGATATGGCCCTTGGTGAAAATGGGTTTGATGCTCCTGCTCTAAATAGAGGGTGTTGGGAGCTTTTTTTTTTTTTTTTTTGCAATTGCCTATGAAGACAAGTTCCCTTTAAAAAAACCTCCCAGTTTAAAAGGTTTTCAGGTTTTATAAATGCATATAACATAACCTCACATGCCCTTATTTGTGTATTATTCTTGGTAGAATGCTGAGAAGTCTTTTTCCCCCAAAATGTTTACATTGGAAGACAATACAGTTCTCGAATGTTTCTTAACTCATAGTGGGCTCTGCGGATCTTATTGGATTTCAAATACTGCAATCCTTGAACACTGGTCAAGTTGGAAAGGGCTTCTGGTAGTTGAAATCCAACTGTGTTTGTGGTTCCATCATCGAGCTGACAACTTTGTTCCTGTTCTCAACTGCCATCAAGTCAACTTTGATTTATGGTGATTTTATGAATGAGAGATCTCAAAATCACTTTAATAGTTCCTCACAGGTCTTGTAGATTCGGGGCTGTAGTTTCCTTGGTTGGTTCTTTCCATCTGTCTCTTTTTTTACTGCCTTCTACATTTCTAATAATTATTGTCTTTTATAATGATTCATATTTTCTCATGATATGTATGAAGTGTTATAGTTAAAGTTTAGTCACCTTGATTTCTAGAGAGAGCTCAGGTTTGATTTTCATTTCCCCCTATGAACCTGTCTGGGTCTAAAGATCAGCACAATTCAGAGTGCTGGCTTTAGCCTATAAATCCCTAAACAGTTCTAGCCCAACTTACCTGTTTGAATGTATATCTCCCCTTGAACCATCTCAGAACTTAAGATCATCTAGGAAGCCCTACTTTCGGTCCCGCCTTCTTTGCAGGCGTGATTGGTGGGGACGAGGGATAGGGCCTTCTCAGTGGTGGCTCCTTGGCTGTGGAAATCCCTCCTTAGGGATATTAGATCAACCCTCTCCCTCCTGACCTTGATCATACCTTTGGAGATCTTGTGCAATAGATAAATAAGGAATTATATATAATTGAATATTGGAACAGCTCAGACTATGGATAACGAGGCCAACAGTGAAGGTATTGTTTTGTGTGTTTTAAAGTTCATTATGTATTTTATAATTCTATTTTAAATGTTCATTTTAGTTGCACATTGTTCTGAAGCCATCGAATGGTTTCCTGGCTGTAAAGCTGCCTTGAATCCCTTTCAGGTTGGAGAAAGGCTGGGTACAAATGTAGTAAATAATAAATAAATAAATAAAAAAGCTCTGCCGGGGAGGCCCTCCTCACAGTCCCACCACCATCATAAACATGGTTGGTGAGGATAAGGGAGAGGGCCTTCTTGGTAGTGGCCCCCCTACTTTGGAGCGCCCTCCCCAGGGAGATTAGGGAAGCACTCGTGATTTGTGGGAAGGAATTGAAAACTTGGCTTGTTAAACAGGCCTTCGACAATGGCAAAGTGCCAAAATACCCTATAATCATCAATCAGATTTTGTGGGTTATTTTACCATAGCAATGGCTGGGATTCTTTTTAATTTTGTTCACAAGTGCTTCTATATAACAATTGTTATTGATTGTTGGTGTTTTGTGTTAATTTTTGTTTTATCATAATTTGATATGTTATATATTTTGTTTATATTATCTAATATGTTTTATTTCATGGTTGTAAGCCACTTCTAGTCCCTTTTTGGGAGATGGGGTGGGGTATAAATAAAGTTCTATAATTATTGTTATTATTATTGTGCAGACTTTCCTTTTACCTCTGATCATACCAACACCTGAACAACCTTTCTGCTTGATTCCAGTTGTGTCATTAGCCACAGTGCTCTCATAGCCGTCCTCTGTACCACATAGCTCTTTGAGTGCTGTCTGACCTCTCAGCTTCCAGCACTATCTTCATCTTAGATTGGCTCATCATAGGGTTTTCAGAGTAAAAGACATTCAAAAGAGATTTACTGCACCATCTTCTGCACAGTAATTTGAATGGTGCTAATTACTTTTCTTTAATTGTAAATGCAGATGCTTGACTTTTATGTCTTACAATATGTCTGGAATAGCTCTCAACCTCTTGAGAAATTATTTTGTATTTAAAGCATGTTCACTTAATTTAAGGTAACCCCAAAGTTGCTCCAGGGAACTCTACTGCAAGGAAGATTTAAATTACAATTGTTTCCTAAGACTGTTCTCTCCAAGTGCTTGTTCCAATTTAGATTATATTCTGATGTATTTTTTCTCTCTTCTCTGAAAGATGAATGTGGAGCTGTCTGTTCCTTCTGTTGAGAGAAATAAAGTGATACCAGACAGATTTAGATCATGGCACAAGACAGAAGTCTGAAGAATTGGGAGTACATGGGTACATGCTGCCCAACTGCTTCCACTGCAGACGAGAGCAATGGAGCAAAAGATGGCCTAATTAGCAAAAGTTTGTCAGACTAACATGCTCAGGTGACTTCCTACATCTTAAAAATAAAACCCACTGACTGAGTTCAGATGCCATGATAAGCCAGAACTCTTTATATTTAAAAGAAAGAGAAAAAGAAATCTGATTGATTGGTACATGGTGCCTAATAATGTCTAGCACAAAAGGGAGCAATTAAACAAACCACATGGTTTGTCCACAGAAGAGATAAGCCATAGTGGTAATTTGGATGTCAATAAATAAGTCAACCTCGTTCCCCCGAAGCTAAATCTGTGAAGACATCTAGTTTATCATGCTGTCAGAATGCAGTCACTATGTTTTATTTTTAGAATGTAAAAACTCGTTGGGGATACCTGTTATATATACAAGATTGGTATGTTATAGCTAAGACTGGTGTATTAAAACTGTGTCTTTAACATGCCAGGGTACAAATTCCTTGTGGTTAGTTCTTGTTGACTGGGTTTTTTTTTAATGCAGTGTTCCTTGTTAAAGATACAGTGGTATCCATCAAAACTGGGCAGCTGTTAAGTTTCCAAATAATTTTAGATTTACAGTTCATATAAGTCCTTTCAATTGGCAGTTTGGACTGGGGACTGTACGAAATGGTGAGTGGAACAACAACAGCAACGATACCCCCTCCCCTCAAAATTGAGTTTGAAAGTGTGTATTTGAACAGCTTCCCAGGTTGGCTCTTCGGTTTTATTTCTATTACACTGTCAAAAGTAGGGAGTGTCAACTTATGGACCCATTTCTTGTCCCTTTTTACCAATTTCAATCAAGGCATGGTTAAAAGTTTGTTTCCAGATAAACATCTAAGGGAAACTAATGAGTTTATATGTATACTTTTATGAAATAAGACTGTATTGCTATTCTACATGTACTAGAAAAATCTTTGTACTTTTTACTGCTCTGTTCTCTATAGAGCTATAAAAATCATATTTTAGTTCCTACAGGTGATAACTTTCCATTGTCCAAATACATGAGTTTTATATCTACGACACTCACTGGACTTGTTTGTAATCTTTATTATAGAGCCTTACAATCAGGGACCTTCCTGCTAATGTTTGGGAAGCAGAGGTACCTGTCAATACATTCCTCCTGATGAGAAATGTTATGTAGGAATATGGTATTTAGCTCAAGTAAAACTATTGTCTTTAGGCTGCCTTTTCTTGTACTCAGCTTCTTTGTACTCCTTGTGACTGGTTCACAAAAGTACTCAGTCTGTTTGCCTGAAATGTCTAACCTTAATTCAAATAGGTAATCCTCTTGTGTGGTTATAGATCCCTTTCTCCACAAAATAGGCTTTAGAAACCCCACTTCAGCATGTCTTATCAGTCATCTTTTACTGCAGAGATAGTTTGCTAGCAGAAAATAAGAAGCATTTTGTAGCTTTCTGATCTTTCATTAATGGCTGTTCAAAATAAATTGAATTATCATTTTATGACTTTTCAAAATAAATTGTGGTCTGCGGACTGGAGAAAGAATGGGCATTGGAATGGATCTTTTCCATTCTAGAAACCTGGTTGTCGTCAACATTGCAGAGTATGCTTGGGAGAGATTCTTTTTCAAGTGTGCACTGCCTTGTATGGAAATCCTGAGCTTTCGATAAAGTAAGACTTCATTTGTATGTTACAGGGCAAGGGAAGATCCTAAAGGACTTTTCATTAGCTAAAAGTGCATAGATATTGATTCTAATAGTGGAGAAAATCACACATTTTTTTGTCCTTCCACTTTATCATATATATTTTTTGCCCACATTTTGTACCCCTTCTTCCACAATCCATGTAAAATTAAAACCAGTTCTATTTAGCTGTTCTTTCCCCCCATCAATTTTCTGTTACTAGCATTTGCATATTAATTACACTGCTTAAACCAGGCATCCTCAAACTGCAGCCCTCCAGCTGTTTGGGCCTTCAACTCCCAGAATTCCTGACAATTAAACAAGCTCGTTAGGTTTTCTGGGAGTTGGAGGCCCAAACAGCTGGAGGGCTGCAGTTTGAGGATGCCTGGCTTAAACTTTCAGAACTGTAACCTGAAAAGGTTATACTGCCTACCATCTTGCAGGAATTGTAAACAGCAGTTCCTTGGAATCCATGTGAGTGGATTCTGCACTACTGTTAGTGCTGCTACTGATTGGGATGTTTGACTTTTTGCTGGAACATGGCAAACTACATTGGCAACAAGTATGAATAGGTTGCTTTGATGGAAGAGGAAGATCCAGCAATTCGAGGCCCAAATTGCTACACTTAAGGACATTAGGGAGTTCGAGATGTACTTGGACACATCCCAGCAGGCTGTTCTAGATGCACAATTCATATCACATGTACCTACAGGGAATGGCTATGAGGAAGTAACTTCAAATGTGAAGGAAGTTGATGCTTGGAGGAATGTGGCACATAGGAGGGGAGGACCAGGCATTGTTCTGTGAATCTGGAGCTACACAATTGAGTTGAAATTCTCTCACCGGCCAGAGATGATGAGGAACTAGAACTCTTTGGGGAGGATGAGAGGTTCTTGAATACAACTGAGTGGACTGTCTTAGATGAATACATACAATGTGGCTCTGAGGATGAGGCCAGAACACAAACACAGCATCTGGAGTTGCAGAATCAATTAGAAACTATCTCCCCAATCATAGAAGTTACAAAACAAGAACATGCTGGGAGGATGGAGGGTTCTTGGACACAGCTGAATGGATTATCATGGGGGTGTCTCTGAGGAGGAAGCCAATTTAGAATAGAATCCAATCAAAATTCCCTCCCAAAGCTCAAATGAAGTGGAAAAGTTACAAGAGTGGCAGGGCCTGTTCTCAGGAGATGTACAGCTCACCTTACAGGATTCAACACAGTCCCCAGAGGAGACCTGTGCTGGTAGTAGGTGATCCCCTCCTGAGGAAAACAGAAGCAGTGATTTCCAAACCTTACAGGATGCCTCAATAAGTATGCTTGTTTCCCCAAGGCAAGAATCTACCATGTAACTGAGACTCATCAAGCCCACTGACCATCCTTCTTTCCTGTTGGTTCATGTGAGAACCAATGATACTGCAAGGCATAGTCTTTAAAAAATGAGAAGGCATTTTGAATCCCTGGGGAGAAAGCTAAAGGATCTCAATATACAGGTTTTATTTTCATCTCTCCTCCCAGTTGCACAACGCAGCCCAGGAAGGGCGAGAAAAATAGTAGAAGGTCAACAACTGGCTCCTTAGATTGTATCATCTAGAATGATTTAGCTTCTTGGACCATGATTTGCTTTTCTACGAAGATGAGCTTCTGGCACAGGATGAGTTGCACTTAACAAAAGTTGGTAGAGTTTTTCTGAGAGAATTCCAAACCTGATCAGGTGGACTTTGAACTGAGTTGTATGGGGAAGGGTGATAATATTATTTGGAATAGTTGTTTATAAACAATAGCCCAAAGCTGGACATACAAAACAAATAACAAGTTGTGAAAGGACAGCTGGGGTGGGGGGGATGTCCCATTGTTTTAGATGTCTCTACACTGATGCACAGAGCATGGGAAATATACAAGATGAACTGGAAGTCTTAGTACAACAAAACAGTTGTGATGTAATAGGCATAACTGAAACCAAGTGAGATGAGTCCTATTGGAATGTAGTAATGGAAGGGTATAACTTTTTAATAGAGATGCAGTAGCATTATATGTCAAGGATGTTTACACCTGTGAAAAGAGATATGCAGGATCTGAATCCTGGAAACCAGGATGAGAGCATCTGGATAAGAATTAAGGAAGTGATAACTGAAAAAAATATAGTTGTGTGGGGTCTATTATTACACTAACCCAACTAGCTTCATTATTGGGAGGCTAGTTGGAATCATTATATGTGATCCACATTTCCACTCCTTTTAATTAGTTTTGGCTATAAATACTCCACTTTTTTCCTATTACACATGTATATATTCATATTTTCTGTTGTCTAAATGTGCTGTTATTGATAACTTCTATATGAGTATCTACATATACAAACCACCTCCAATTTTTTTAAAATTATCCTAGGAAAGAAGTACTGCCTGGTGAGAATGCTCACCTCCTACTAGCCAGGTCTCCCCACCACAGAACTCCTCCCTGTAACTCTACAGCAAAGTGGTGCAGCCTGAAGGGTCAGCTACACGCCTAAGAGTTTAGATTTTCTTTAAAATCTTGCTTTAAAGTTAAGGTTTTTAAAAATGGTTTAAGGCCAAAGAAACACGTTGCAAACAAATAATCACTGACATTGTGTGTCAGTATCAGAGTGTCTACGAGGTGAATACAGGCTTTTAGACCATATAGACAAGCACCAAGACAGAAGCAACAGATAAATGCAGCTAAATCAGGTTCTGTTGGTTCTTCTAGTCAGCTTCGCTGACTGAGATGATAAGCAGCAGTAACCTTGCTGTATTGTGGCAAAGACTAATAACCCTCTGCTTTAGAGATACAGGTTTGGGGAATGTTATAATGCTCCGTCTGCGCAACTAATTCATGCCACATTTGCATGGCGCGCACACACCAATTTCCAGGATGCCCATTCATTGCTGCCCTGAGTCCCCTTCGAAGGGTGGGGTACAAGTGTGGTAAATAAAATAAATATTGGCAAGGTGGAAGGACATCCTTACAGAGTTGGCTTGGAGAATTTAGGAAAGCTTCAGCTGCCTGGCGTAGATTGCCTGAGCAGCCAGAGCTTTCTAACATTCCTCAAGTCCACAACAAAATAAGTATGTAGAATTAAATGAGCTTTAATGACATCCTTAGATAACAGATTTGACTTTATGTAGAGAAACAGAATGGAAAGTGAGATTGAATAGAGCCATTTTCCTCATTCGATTTTTTAAAAAACCATTGGGAAAACCCATTGGGAAATGAGTAGTTTATTTTTCTCTACCCAGCATTGACATTCACAATCTAGAAAACAAAGTAGCAGCTTTAAAATCATGTTTAGTTTTAAATAGTAGCTTAATCTGTAAGTCATACAATCAACAAAATCCTAGTTACGATATTGCAGTGATGAGACATATTGCCCGCAGCATGGACTGAGAAAAGCAGAATAGACTTGAAGACATTTTGTTTCAAGAAGATCCTGTAACAGTTTTGTCTCAAATTATGGCAGATTGAGTTTACTTTTTATTTTAAGACAAAGCAGGTTAAAGAAAATCTATCTTCCTTAGTTATGATTGCACTGATTTTTCTTTTCAGGGAAAGCCAATATGTAGATCTACCCGTGGCGCATTTGCATCAGAAAGATCCTATGAAGAAAAACTTTCCTCTGCCAAATAGAGAGATTCTTAAAGTTCCACAAACCATGATTTGGTTATAAATATTATTGAAGAACTCATTCCAGTCATTACCAAGAGAAGAAACACTTTTATTATGCAATTATCTTAACAGATAATTGCCTTTCTCTCTTCCTAGACTCCACTTAGTCATGAAAAATGTGTGCTTATCGAAACTAAGAGTTATCAGCATGTGAAGTACTATTTTATACTGGAATTATATTATTTGATTATAGTTTTTTCTTATTGGAGAATCATAATCCTTCATGGCATCACTCAATTAAATAAAAAATGTTATGCCTTCCATCTAAAAGAACGATTACTATTTATCTCCTTCATATTAACGTCATGGTCTCTGCCCCACCACTATTTTGAACTAGGAGACACATTTAACATGTTTGGATGTTGGGGACATTTTCATGAAATGTCTTACAGGGTGTATGTCACCGAGCACAGAATACCAATTTTCCAGAAATTTAAAAAGGCTGAAGGTTAAAAAAGAAAGTGTCTAAGAATCTAGAAGCAAGGCAGATGTAGCATTTAAATTACAAAACACAAAACCACAGTTTCAGTTTTCTACCTGAAGACACCCATTTCACAAAAAGCAAACAGGTGATGCTCAGAGGATCATGACCATTACATCTCTTACTGTATGTCCAGGAAAGCTAAAATTTCCTGCAACTTGTTTTTAGGAATTGCCATTTCTTAATGTCAGGTTTGTGCCCATTAGTCCACTTGCGTAGAGAATGTTCCAGTAATGCTTTGACAAGATCTTGTCACAAACGTAGATGTCAACTCTGTCCTTAGGTCTACTGCATGATCAATATTGTAGGGCCCAATAACTTTGCTACACAACATCAGAGGTGATTTCCGTATATATACAGTCAGTCCCCAAGTTACAAACAAGATTGGTTCTGTAGGTTTGTTCTTAAGTTGAATGTGTATGTAAGTCGGAGCATTTTAAAATGTAATTCCACACACACACACACACACACACATGCATGCTTTGGCTAGCATAAGGAAAGCTTAACACTCCTGTGGTGGTTGTTTTGCTGTCTCTGCCCCTGTTCAGAAGATTTCACCTAACTTTCCATTCCTGTTATGATTGGATTTTGAAAAAAATGGCTTGGTGTGGAAACAAGGATTGGTGACAAAACTTCAGTAGAGATACCTTTTCCCCATGATAATTCTCCCACGAGTGAATTGCCCTTCCTAGGGGTAAATTTCTCTCACTTCTGGTTGTCTCACCCCCATTCTTAAAGTTTGTAAGTCAGATCCTTGTAACTTGGGGACTGGTTGTACTTATATAAATTGATCTCATGTATAAGTTGAGAGCATAGATTGGGCTCAAAATTATATATATTGAGATGATCCATGGATAGATTGAGAGCCATTCCTCAGGGAGACAATCACCCATAGACAATTCTGCCATTTTCCATAAGTAGCATCATGACAGAGAGGGTAGAAGGAGTAGGTGCTTCTTTTAGGTTTTCCTCAGATGGACTAAATCCTTGCCTTTCACCACCCTACTCAGAAAAAGTGATACTTTTTTAAAAAAAAGAGCCAAAGTACAGTACTTATATTTTACTAACATTTCTAGACTTATACATGAGTATATGCAGTACTGTACTTGCACTGCCTCCAAAGTGATATTTGCCATCCTATGCCAGCAGTTGATTTCTGTACTTTACATTGGACAATCAGGACAGACAGTCTGTATGTAAGAGGATTAATAGACACAAATCTGACATTAGAAAATCAATATGCCAGAACAAGTTGGATAACATTTCAGCCATTCTGAACATAGAGTAAAGTATTTACAGGCCACGGTCCTTGAACAGGGGAAGACAAATACCTGAAACAAATAATATTCATTAATTCCAATCCATTATCAAAGGTACGAATAAAGATAATGGCTTCATGGCACACTGCATATATCCGTATGAGGCTGCTGCTTCACATGCAACAAAAGGGAGCTTCTGAGAGATAATATTGAATCCAAGAGAACTGAATTTTGGGAACTGATTGCTTTTCTTTATCAACTGTCTTTTTAGGAATGTATTACTTTCTTTTATCAACACTAACTAGCCATCATATAGATCTGAAAGACCTCTATTACTCTTCCCAGCCCTTTGAAACTTTAGGACAAGGGACACAATTCGCATCCTATTCACATTCTCTCTCACTCCCACAAGTATATATTTTATAAGCGGAGGCTTAAATATCACTCTGTACTGCATTTGTATCCATGAAACCCCACATTGATAAGTTTGCCTTTTATGCCATAGCAGTGCAAATACATATGCAACTTGTAAACTTTGTGTTAACATTGACTTTTCTTATCTATCAGTCTTTCATTCTAAAATATTTATAGATTTTGAGTATCTCCTAAGGAAGGGTTATGCTGCTCTTTGGTACACACCCTTAAGGAAGATTACACATTATTATGGTTACAGTCTGAAATTACTGAACCATTGCAGTCCTTGAGATACAAGTGAGTGAGGCATGTACAGTATTGCATTTCCTGGATAGGATTTAGTGACCCAAGTTAGGAAAATGAGAATAGGAACCGTGCTTGTTTTTTAAGGAAGTGTAGCAACACATCAGTATCCTGTTTGAGACTGAATAGACAAAGGTTTTCTTAAAGCAAAGGTAGACAGTGCCTTGCACCATCCAAGATACTTCTTTCGTGTTCATTATTAAGGAACAGAGGAGGTGCAACCCTACAGCCACAGAGGACTGAAAAGGCATATAATGACCAAAATGCCTCTCTCAATATGGTAATTGGATTTCATGTTAGCTGACAGCAAGCTAACTTGGAAGATTTTGTCAGCATTTATTGTGAAAAATCCCAGTATCTGAATTTTTACCCAAGCAATGTATAAATGTCTCTTCTGTTATTCAGTAGATGAGGTTTGACTAAGTGCTGGTTTATGACAAGGCAGAATACTTGCTAGATATTAAGAGACTGCATTGGCCCTTGGGTAGATCTTGCAGAACAGTACACCTCTATTTTCACAACTCTTACGTTTTTCCATGAAAATTTGGGGGATCCAAAATGGCTAAAAATGTCTTCCAATCCTCTGGGGAAGTGTTAGCAGTATTCAGTATATTTAGGAGCATTTAGGGCAGTGGTGGTGCAGCGGGTTAATCCGCTAAGCTGCAGAACTTGCTGATCATAAGGTTGGTGGTTTGAATCCGCAGGGTGGGCTGAGCTCCCATCATTAGTCCCAGCTTCTGCCAACCTAGCAGTTTGAAAACATTCAAATGTGAGTAGATCAATAGGTTCTGCTTCTGCAGGAAGGTAATGACACGCCATGCAGTCATGCCAGCCACATGACCTAGGAGGTGTCTAAGGGCAATGCCAGCTCCTCGGCTTCGAAATGAAGATGAGCACCACTCCCCAGAGTTGGACACAACTAGACTTAATGCCAAGGAGAAACCTTTACCTTTAAGATCATTTTAGCACTTCTTTCATGCATTTAAAGACCACACATGCTTTCTTTCCAAAAAACCAATGACAGAAAGTACAAATATGAATCCCTAAATTGGGAAGGAGTCCGGAAGGTCACTTGGAGGCTCAAAACAACCCTGAGGTATATGCATCACAGGCTGCACTTTTCCCACTTCTGATTTATAGACATTAATCTTGTTTGGAAACTATACTTAATTATAATCATGTTAAAATAAACCATATTTAAATACTTCTTTGGTCGAGTTGAGATGTGACTGAGAATTGTGATTGGTTGTAACCAATGCATGAAACTGCACAAACATATTAGTAAGTTGGAACATTCATATCGTGTTAGATATGTCCTTCCCCAATAGCCTTTTTAATACAATGTTATCCTTAACATGTGCAGCTTTGCAAGCAATTTCCCCCAATGTGTATAAATTGTGTGCAATTTTATAACATTTAGAGAATTTCACTGAATATGAGAATATGAATATGATATGTTTTCTGCCTCCTCGATTATAGAAGTCCTAATTGAGTAGGTTTACATTAACACATGAACCAAGCAAATGTATTCCCACCATCTGTAGTTTAAACTAGAAAATGGACGCTTCCAGTCCCTTTGCTGAAAGTGTATTGTTTTGTGCAAACTTTTGGTAAAACCTGAGAATGATGGGAGTAAACTGAACAATAGCATGGTGCTCTAGCATCCTATATATTGTTATTTTATAAGGGTGTTTTATGGAAGATCCTGTGCAAATGCAGGGTCTAATAACTTCCAGCAGTTCCTCTCAACAATTTCATGGTTGGATTGATCTGTGTGATAGGAACAGTCCTGCCCTTTGGGGGCAAAATATCACAGATATAGGAGAGGATTTGTTAAGCCCTGGGCTGATAACATTGTGTTCTTGAGAACCCAAATTCAAGTTGAACTTCTAAAGCTTTAAATAAACCAGCTTAACTTGCACATTCTGTTGACATCACTTTTCTTTCCTTAGAAGAAGCAATATGGAAGCAAATTGGAAGTGTAGGAAAAAAGACATCAAGAAATACACTGTTGCAGAACCACAACAGAATTGTCTATAAAGAATATTTGATTTTGAAATGGTTTGCAAACTGGCATCAAATTAGGAGGCAGGATGGCAGTAAGTTATATACCATTTATGTTGCATGCTAGACCACCTCCTTTTATTGCTATGAAATCGTCTTAATGAGGGCATAGCCAAACTTAAATTCGGACTGCCGGGTCCTCTCTTGTGGCTTATTCTTTACTAGATGTTCTGTACCACCTCTCAATACAGTTACTTTTAGAATTAGTATTTTGAATAAAGTACTTGACATTATGATATTGTGAAAGTCTATTATGATGTTGGGGGGAAGGCGATCCTAACTGCTTGAAGTTTTGCTAGTTTAAGATATATTACTGTAAATAGTCATGTTTAAGTCAAGTGTAGATTTTGGGCCAAAAGTATGGATTTTGATATGAGCTATGGGCAAATCGAGGACAGAGATTTGAAGTTGTACATGGATCTATCCAAAGAGGTGATAGCACTGCCTCAGGAGGCCAACTGCCAAAGGCTGCTGCCGTTTTCCCTACATAGGCATTCAAATACTTTTGTCACAGAAGGAGATGCTTCCTTTTTTGACAAAAATAAAAGTACAGTATTAACATGAATAAAAAAGGAACCATCCCCTTTTCTAAGTAGAGTGGAGAAAGGCGAGAGTGTCATATATCCCAGGAGAATCTAAAAGAAGCACTGGTTCCCTCTACTCTCTCTGCTCTGACAGTAATTGTGACTATTTTCAATGCCTGGGTAGGAAAATAGTGTGTCATCTCAGAGAATATGGACAGAAGGAAGAAGTGGAGACAAGTGGGCCAGCTGCGACACCAAGATTGGCTGGGTGGATAGGAGTTCATTTGGGAACAGCCTACCACAGAAGAATCACCAACCCACTCTGGTCTCTCCGCCAAAGCAAGGTAACACCAAAGAGCTGCTGCCGCTGCCACCACCATTTTCCTGTCCAGTCATTCAGTAAGAACAGAAGGGTGCCACACTAGTCAGAGGTACTAGATTGACCCATGTATAAGTCAACCTGAGTTTCTTTGGTCAGTTTATGGCATAATTTTTTCATTTTATTATTGAGCTTATATCATAAATCTCAGCCATATGTGCCATCACTGTATGTAGAGGGAGGGTGTTCAAGGAAGTATCCACTCCCTATGAAACTGAGTGAAAAGACTGAAGAAATGTCATTTGCTCTTGAAACATACTGAATATGGAATCCTAGTAGTAATGTGAATGGTGCAGAAAATCCAGACTATCACCGTCTGAGTGATGACATTCTGTTCTTAGTTTAAAAAGAATTTTCGATTGGATTAATTTGCAGGTGAGTTAGAACAGATTTAGAGAAAGCAAGTTTTGTAACAAGAGAACACTTGTTATGTGGTTGAATGGTTGTGGACGTACTCCTTTGAGGCATCTTGGGTACGTGTGAGAGAGTAACATTTGTAATAGTTCATAAGCTTAGTTTAGAATTGGAAGTTTCAGGAACAAACTGTATAGTAACGTGAATGTTTTGTGAGATGGAGGGAGGGGTAATATATATTTAAAAACATCTATGTCCTGCCCTAGTTTCTCAGCAGAGCTCAAGACAGTTCTGTCAATATCTAAACATGACTAAAGACTATGGGCCCTTTCAGACAGGCCCTATATCCCAAGACCAGATCCCAGGTTTTCTGCTTTAAACTGGATTATATGAGTCTGCACTGCCAGATAATTTGGGATAAACAGAAAACCTGGGATCAGATCCTGGGATATAGGGCCTGTCTGGAAGGGCTCTTATGTAAGAAGGAATTGAAAGGTGACAGCTCAGCCCCCAACAGCATTATTTTCACAGGGCCATGTTGGATAGCAAATTCCTTGGCACAGATCTGGATGGAGAACTGACAGAAAACACCACTACTTATAGATTTGCCTCTCTATTCCGGCATCCAGATTTGCCCTTCCCTTTATTTTGTGGAAGTATAGTTTTGCTGGTGCACGACTTGTTGAAACCACAGACGTTTATTTCCTCCCGTTGTCTGGTAAAATCCGTGCCTGCTTGTTTTTAATCACTTGATTGTGCTATTCCAGCAGCCATGTATTAGTCATGCAGTCAAGTGGAGAATCAGTTTTAATAATCTGATTCACCCACTTGCCTGAGGACTCAGTCCTTCCCTTGTAGGGAGATTAGTCTCAAAGAGGATGGCCACTTCAATCCCCAGAAGAGTACATGCCGAATTCCTTTACGTTCCTACTCATCCCACTTAAAAAGCAAATAGTGGCTGTGTACACGTATCTGTTCTTGAATGCCAGATGTCTCTGTTTGCTCTGTACTTGACTCCTTGAAAAGCACCACCAATAGTCAATAGGGGGTGTTGCCTTACAAGGTATGTGTTGCTTACTTGAAACTTTTGTTCTAAGCTACTTATTTTTCTTTTATGCTGCATTTTCTTACTTACGTTTACAATTCTTGAGCAAGACTATAGGAAACTGCCTTATACTGAGGGGACAGGCTATTGACCTACTTACCTCAATATTTTCAAGTATGCCAGGTAGGGTTTTGGGTTTGTTTGTTTTTTCCTGTCAGGGGCAACTTGAGAAAATGCAAGTCGCTTCTGGTGTGAGAGAACTGGCCATCTTCAAGGACATTGCCCAGGGGACACCCAGATGTTTTACCATCCTGTAGGAAGCTTCTCTTATGATCCCGCATGAGAAGCTGGAGCTGTCAGACAAAGGCTCACCCTGCTCCCCGGATTTGAACCGCAGACCTTTCAGTCATCAGTCCTGCTGGCACAAGGGTTTAACTCATTACACCACCAGGGGCCCACCTTTGATTCAGGAAAAAATATTTCATATCTCTGATTTGAAAATCCCTGGTATTCCCTAAATGGTTTTTCAGTCGATTCCTAACCATCCTTGATTCTGCTTGGCTTCTACAATTAGGCAAGATTGGATGTGTTTATATGGTAGGGTGGTATTCATTTTCATTGCAATAACACGGATACAAATATTAATACAAATATTAATAAATAAGTCATTTAGTTTTAATTTCTCTGCTATAAGGGATCTGAACTATGAATATCTTCTCATTTCGAATTTGAATTCCAGGCATTCATGAAGTCAGTAAACAGCATTTATGCTTCATTTAGTGGGGAAAAATCCCAAGGCGGCTTACAAACAGAATACAAACATTAAAATCCATCCATCAGGAGAACAAAATAAATAAAACAAAGATATACAACATGGACTAACCTAATTACTGCCCCATTTAACTGTAGGTTTTTGATGGACAGGAGGATCTTGATTGGTAGCCCATCTTCTGTTCTGTTTTTTTGGTGTTGTTGACAAAATATTTAACTATCTGTTTCTCAGCGCATGCTCTTGTGCATAGTAAATGCTTTGTTTTAGGGAGATGGGTTATGTGAAGTCTTAATGCCAACACCAACAATGCACTCCCAGGCATTCTGAGAGGCCTCCCACTCATTCAGTTGGATTCATTTCAAAGAGAGCGAAGTCCTTAAGGAATGAAATTTGATTTTCCAACAAGTTATTTTGAAGGTATCAAATAATGTGTTACATGTGTATATTGTAAACTGCTCCAAGCCTTCAGGGAGTGGTGGTATATAAAACTGATAAATAAATAGATAAATAGATAGAAATTTGCCATTAGTACACTGAAGTACGGCAAAAGTTTTTGTTCTGTCAAGAGACGAGAAAAGTCCCCCTTCTTGATTTCTCTCTCTGATCTACATACATAAAAGTGGCTGTGCATAATGTTTAGCACGGTATTTTGTAACTTTGCTGTGTAGCTTTGCCTGTACTTCCCTGATGTCATACTGCATTTTTGATCAAGACCTGGGACAACCCCCTTCTTAGCTCAGACCTGGTGCTGGATGTTTATATAACATTAGAAGAACCCAGAAGTCTAGCACAACTGTTCCCTTTACCGTCACCAACTTTCTTGCTTCACACCTGAGATGGGGTGCAGGGGTTCATTTGGGTTCTTGTCAGCATCTTTTACTTCTCCTCTCTTCCTTCTCTATGGGGTTTACTTGTGTAGTATACTACAGATATATCTTGCAGTGTTACTTTCCAAGCTGTTTCAATGTCCTCTCCTCCCAGGAGATGAAGGTGTGGATGTCCATCTTCTCACTTCAGAGTTGACTTTCTCACAGCCAAGGGGCTGTCCCTTCTCCCTCCCCAGTTCCAGATTGCCTCCTTCCACAGTGAAGGGATGAGAGCAATTGTTGGTAACCACCTTAAAATGACCACCTTTGTGTACTTTCTTCTAAAGAGAAGAAGGTAAAGTAGATTCCCATGTCTCAGCCATCAAAATTCTTCCGCTCTCAAAAAAGGTAAATACTGCCACCTGTGGAGGTAATACAGATGAAGCAACGTTTCCTCTTTTGCTATGTCTGCCACAGGTATGGGATTAAGAAAGATGCAGTATACTGAACCCCCTCTCTACCCCTTTTCTGAATGTGGCCACAGCAAATCCTGCTCAATTCTAATCTTGTGCCTGGTGCCGGATTAGGCTCTTGCACAATGCAGTTTGAAAAAATGCTCACTGTGTCAGGAATTATATTCCCTTATGGTCTAGTCCCATGCCAGTGAGGTGTTTCATGCAGGTTATCTTAATTTCAGAAGCTGCTGCTGTTTGGCATTCTTCAAGAACTTGTACATCTTTTGTATATAGTGTAGCTCCTGTCTAGTTGAAAAAATGCAAAAGGAGCAGAGGATTTGGACTTTATAGGAATCCTGTGTGTGCAGTGGTTCTATTTTGATTTTTCTTCCTGCCTAAGGGAGATGTTTCCTGTATGTCTTGCAGCACTAGCCTCTGGCAGGGAATAGGTTTGTGTTTGATCCCTGATAGTGTCACCACCCACACAGTGAGTCACTGGTAATGCCTTAGCTCTTATTTTTAGTCTTGTTGCTGCCATCAGTCTGTAACCATTAGCCAGCAAGAGACTTAAGCACTGCGATAAACATGTTAATCTCTCTCTTTCTGTGCCTTCTGCCTCAGTTGCTTTATCTCCAGATACAGTTTTCCCCAGGCTCTAATCGCTGGCCAGGGGATCATAGCACAGAGTAATTCAGGCCTTTCACAAGAAAGGTGCTAAAATTGCTGAGTTTGGTAGCAGTAACAAAAGAAGACTGATTTCTCACAGTCAGTTGTTGAACATTTCCCAATTTTCTTCAAATTATATATCTGTTGCTTGAAGTGTTCTTCATGTTTTTAAATTTGAATTGTGCACGGAATTCAACACGCTACCGCTAATTTTCTAATATTGATGGTCCCTTTCAGTTGCTAGGTTTTTGTTTTTGTTTTTTTGGGGGGGTAGTTGCGTTTGTACTGTCAATTCCTTTAAAACAGAATTATGGTAGCCTTTGAACATAGTACAATTGATGATGCATCACTCAAGATTTGGGAATGGGTGGGGAAAGATTATATATACATATATTATATCCATGGCTTGAAAATGTTCACACACAAAAATCCAAAAAGTAAAAGGTTGATTTTGTCATTTTATATATGGAATGGCATTTTACAAGGTGACTGTATATAATGAGACTTGAGCATGTACAGATTTTGGTATCCATGGGGGGGGGGGGGTCCTGATACTGAAGACCCACTGTAGTTCTGCATTCCCACTAGTAATTAGCACTGAAAAGTTAAGTACATGCAATGTGCATAAACATGAGTGTGTATGTGTAGCTATTATGTGTAGATTGGCGTAAACATTCAATGCATACCTACCCATTCCTCACATGAAGTAGACATCCTATAAGCTACAGATCTTCTCCCCACCCTCGACCCCCAGACATAGTCCCTACTGTCAGTCTCTATGAACCACTGCTCAAATGAATCTGGATGTTGGACCTTGTGGCCTGCTTCAGCTTTACCATGTGTGGTATGGGCAAATAAAACTGACATTTTTTTCTAGATAATTATTTCTGCAATCGATTTATACTTATGTATACTTCATACAATATATAGCCCAATGGGTAGCATCCTGTTACTGACTTTTGTGCATCAGAGTCTCTTTTTGGAGGGCTTGCCCCTTCGTCTTATGGTCCATCCAAAAACATTCAGTGCCTGGAAGTGATCAAGTCCAAAGAGGGTCTCCTTTTATTGTCTTTTACTGCTGAGTAAGTGGATTCTTTGGGCTACTGGGGAGAGGAAAAAGTGAGTGTACTGTGTTTGAGAGCATGTGCCCTCATTTCTTTCCTCTCCTATTCCAACCAAGCTGATACCAGTTGCTTCTTCATAGTTAACCATCCCCTTCCCACTAGTAAGCAGCAGTGGAACATGCAGATGTAGAATCTTAACAAGCATATCAGTGTGGTAGTGATGACTGAGACTAGGAAGGGCTTGAAAGGATGCTGGTAAAGATTTGTGAGCAAAGCAGCCAATGTGCATTGTCCCTTCCCCTTTTAATGGCAATTAGTACTGTCTCATCAGGCTTGTTTTCGCAGCTTGTTTAGTGCTTTCTACAGAACATATTTCACAAATGTAAGCCATGGCTTCCTTGGTAACTGCCCAAGGATGTTTCAACCTTCTTGTGGATTATCCAGATTGGTAAAGCATAGCTTTCAACAAGAGAGATAGACTAAGAAAGGGGAACTTCAACTAGCCTGAGTGTGCTTGAAATACACAACATGAGACCACAGTTTCTCATCTATATATATATAAAAGTCAAAGTATATCTGCCTGTCTGTCTGTCTTCTTGTCTGCCTGTAGCAAAACGGCTGTTGCTAGGTCCAATGGCCCCCTGTGATGTCACTGGGAAGAAAAAGTGAAATGTGTATAAGGGGAAGGGAGAAAGGAAGGAAAGAGACACAAAGTGTGCCATGTTACCATGGTAGGCCTTCTGAAAAGAGAGAAAGGGGAGGGGGAGAAAGGAAAGAAAGAAAGTGAGAAGAGAAAGAGAGAAGACAAAGGAAGAAGTAGAGAAAAGTAAGTGCGAGGGTAGAAAAAGGAGGGAAGGAAGAGAAAAGTTATGAAGAGAGGGAAGGAAAGGAAAGAAAGAAAAATAAGGGATAAAAGGAGGGAGTCAGTGGTCCCTCTAATAACTAAGCAATGCTGAGTATATATGCTAGTCTTGCAATATTTCACAATTAAGATATACAAATACGAGACTTGTCTGGACTCTGAGGATGGAGTCCAAGAGTCACATATAATCTGGTAAAAAAATGACAGGTCAACACCTAGGTTTTTTACCTAACCTTGGAGCCCTTTCAGGACTGCCTGGAAGTAGAATTAAAGCAATGTTACTAGTACCCAGAAAGGTTCCCATAGTACTTCAAAACTCCACACGGTTGCTGCTAGACTCTGTTGAACAATGTTCCTGCTATCTCTGCTGCCATCCCAAATCAGTTTAAAGAAACAAGGAGGGACAACAAGGAAAACACCGAATTCTTTTTTTAAAGTAAGGGTTGAATCTTATTTTTAGTCCTAGCTGAAGCAGACCTGTTGAATTAGTGGAACTTCAATAACTCTTGGCTTTTGAAATACTTGATTTAATAAGGATTCTCTAACTAAGGCTAAGAAATACATCATAGGCTCTAGTTGATGGCGTAACTGGTGGAGACAGGAGACAGGGCCTTTTCAGTGGTGGACCCAGTGGTGGCTATGGAACTACCTGTAGTGAAATTAGATCACTCTGACCTTTAGAAAGAAAGTGAAGACATGGCTGTGAGACCAAGTCTTTGGACCAGTGGTTCCCAACCTTTTTTTTTTAACCAGGAACCACTTTGATCAGGGTCCACTCTCCAACATTAGTACCCAAAGGGTTAGAAATCAGTTTTTGGTCAACTTTAGATTCAGTTTGGATATTTGGGTTGCTGATTCAGAAAATTGCATTGGCTAGACTACATCAGCTCTAGTTTCTGATACAGAACATATGCTATCCAGTAGTCACCATCTGCTCACCAACAGAAAACCATATTTAATAAGCCTCGGCACTATAAGAGGGTTTCTCGAGACCAGTCACTCTTGTTGCAACTATGTAGTAGCGATGAGGCTGCGGACCATATTTTAGTTCTTGCAGATCACTGGTGGTCCACAAACCACAGGTTGGGAACCACTGCTTTGGACAATAATTCTCAGTGCAATAAGTGTTTGTGAAACAATGCAGTTGATGACCGTAATGACTCCTGGAATATGCCTTTAGATAGTTTGATTTTAATTAACTGTTTTGATATTGTTATGTTTTAATTATTGGTTTTAATGTATATGTTGTATTATTTTATGCATGGCATCAAATTGTGCCTGTTTTGTAAACTACCCTGAGTCCCCTTCGGGGTGAGGAGGACGGGATATGAATGCAGTAAATAAATAAACAAAGAAATAGTTAATAAAACTGGCATTCTGGGCTAAATTTCTAAAAGCAACCTCATTTGTATGTTACAAATGGTTGCCATGAAATATTAAATGAATGCAAGCATGTGACCTCAGACAACACTAGGAGTCAGGCAAGTCACAAGCAACACTTCAAGTAGATTAAAACATAGCCCTTTCCCCAATTATCTGGGTATGCCTTGTCTTTAATACTTTAATCTTTATATTGTCCTCTATTAGGAACCCAGGAGAATGATTTGCAAACAGTTAAGCATGAGACAAGGGCAGGTTTTGGAGCCAAAATTATGAATTCTGACATGACTCGTGCAAAAATCGAGAGTCATTCCACAGAAAGCACTACTGCTGATGCAGTGGGCCAGTCACCCTGACCTCCATTACCATTTACCCTCCAAGGCATTCAGAAGGCCATAATGGAAATAGTAAAGGGGATCTGTGCTTCCTTTTAGTTCTCCCGGGATAGACTAATCTCTTGCCTTTGTTACTCTATTCAGAGAATTGGATGGATTTTTTTAAAACAAGAGTTAAAGTACAGTACTCACATTGATTTGTGGATAAGTCAACCCAGGCTTTTTGGGTTGATTTTTTGGCAAAAGTTTATAAACTTATATATGAGTATATAGGGTATGTAATTTTTCTAATAAGACTCCTTCCCGACTGCCCCTATATCCCAAGATCTTATCCCAGATTATCTGCTTTAAACTAGATTATATGAGTCTCCACTGCCATATAAACAGATAATCTGGGATCAGATCTTAGGATATAGGGGAAATGTGGAAGTGGCCCTAGCAGGGGGGGATGAGTAGGAGGGCCAGTCTGGGAGCAAGCAAGAGGGGGCAGCAAGCGGGGGGGGGGGCAAGCGGGGGGGCAGTGAATGGGGGAAAGCAGGGGTTGTTTTGTGACTTGTGTATTACTTTGGAGCCTCTATGCTACCCACTTACACTGATAAAATATTGTATATGAATTGCTTCCAGGAGCAATGATTTTGAAATATTTTTTGACCAAAGGACCGGAAAACTTGGGAAAAACTGACCCAGACATGGACATCAAACCACTTTTGTATTTTATTTATTTTGTTTTTGTGGCTAGTGGAGCCTTTGGAAGGTTGTAAATAACTACATGTATCATTCCTAAAATATTTTCTCTTTCCTACTGTCAGGGTGAGAAGGGACAATATGATGCATGCATTCTTAACCTGGAACAAAGATGGTCCTTGCAGCCTTACACTGTTGAAAATAACATCTGTTTTCCATGTAATGTGGAAAGTAAAATACTTTAGGACATGCATGAAATGCCTTTCCTCTCCCTGAAGAGCATGTCTTTTACTCCACTACTTCCATAATTCAGGAGCACATTCACCTTTGAGTGCATGCTTGAGCGGGTTTTTGCATTAAGAGTTGAACTGCTTATGATGAAGAACATCTTCCTTTTGGGTGCCTAAACGGTTGTTCCTCTTGGTGTACAACTTTATCCAGTGCTGTTAAACTTTCTGTAGGGTCTTGTTGAAAATACAAAAGAAATATATTTTTTGTAGTGTGAGGTCTATTGCTTGAGCTTAAGCATGATCATACAGCCCATTTCAACCATCCTGATCATTTTTTCCCTCCTTGCTTCCAAGAGATGTTGGAACAATGACCTTTGGCCCTTCTAGTTTTTACATGGAAGAGGTTTGTGTTCAGCCCTAACTTCCTACAGGTATCCTGTCTTAGAATTAGGATAGCATTGCCTGATACAATAATCCAGTTTTATTGTAGGAGTGCTTGGTTGTATGTTCCTGCGTGAAAGGAACTGGATGGCCCTTGTTGTCTCTTCAAACTCTTAGGATTCTTTGATGATCCTATTATTACAGAAATGAGACTTGTCAATAAATGAAAAAAAAAATCTTTTACTTTAAAAATTCACTAGCAACAAAGGACAGCTGTTTCTTTGCCCCAAACATCCTTATTTGATTAATGGGGGGTTGTTGTGAACAGAAGCCTACCAAACAAATCAAGAAATAGAATTAAGGAAGCATTGAGAATGATTTCCCAGTGTACTGGAAGGCTGTGATTCCGTTAGTCTTTTCTCTCTCCATGCTTTTTTATGCAGAATTCTCTTGGTGCAGAAAGTATATTTGCATTGTTTACTACTCAGTTCTGTTTTGCAAAGAATTCTCAAATCTGTAGCCAGGAAGTAGTTCAAAAGTGTTTTCTCCTAGTAAGATTTTTTGTTTTCATGTCAGGAGCAACTTGAGAAACTGCAAGTCACTTCTGGTGTGAGAAAACTGGCCTTCTGCAAGGATGTTACCCAGGGAACGCCCAGATGTTTTGATGTTTTACCATCCTTGTGGGAGTCTTCTCTCATGTCCTCACATTGGGAGCTGGAACTGACAGAGGGAGCTCAACCTGCTCTCCCAGATTCAAACCGCTGACCTGTTGGTCAGAAATCCTGTCGGCATCACTGGGGGCTCCTCCTAGTAAGATGCATCATGATGATAAATATTTCAGTTGTAGGAAGAGAGACTGAAAATGGTGAGCCTTCATTGCTTCGACACCTCAGGAATATTTTTTTCACCATCAGTTAGAGTCAAAGAGTGAAAGAAGAAGCCATCTACCTGTTAAAGTGAAGGAAGAAGCCATCTGTCTGTATACATAAAAAGAAATGAAGAAAAGCATATAAACAGAAATGTTCAAAATAAACACAATGCAGAACCAAAGGAAATTATATGGAAACATTATTAAATGAGGAGAGGAAAGGGTAGTGAGTGACATGACAAGACTGTAGTAGTGCTGCATCTAGGGTGGGGTGATAAAAGAGGATCCTGCTGTGCAGGTGGAGTAGGGAAAGGCATCCCATTGTTTTAGTGAAGAAAGTAGCATTGTGTTCATTGCTCTTGCAGCAGAAATGCTTTAGGCATGCACAAAGATTCAGGAAAAAAAGGCTGTATCTTTAAGCAGATAGTTGGGAAGTAAGTCCTATCTTGTGGCTTACTTCCCGACAAACTTGCTCAAGGGTCCACAGCAAAAATGAAATAAAGGTGTCAGATGCAAACTAAGAAAGATTTTGGACTATCTAAGGATACAAATAACCTCATTTAAGTAACAGAACTACTGATAAGATTATGTTTAACTGCACAGTTGAAGCTAAAAATATCATGGACTGCAGCTGTATAAAAATGAATGTACTGCCAAAATTCTTATTCTTTCTTCCAACTATGGTAATAAATAGACCACAACAGGAGTTAAAGCTAATTCAATCTCAGATTAGCTATTTTGTTTAGAAAAATAAGATTTCAAGGATAAGAATGATTGCAATGCAATCGGTAAGCTTTAGTTGGCAGTGCCCTTTTTATGAATTGAAGAATTGGATGTTTGGACAAGCCTTTGAGAATGTCTAGTCCCAATGGTCTGCAATTATTGCCACTGAACTGCACTTTCGTCCCATGCCCTAGTTCATTAGCTAAAATTTGCACTATCCTATTCCTTGCTCCTGTTTGCAGTTGGCTATGTTTTACGACAGTTCTCATCATAGATTATTGGGCGCTGTTTTGAGCTTAAACTTTGTTTTATATGCTATTGGTTATATCTTGTATTGTGTGTTTATTTTATGCGTTGTTTTCAGCACATCATGCCCTATGTAAGCCGTCCTGAGTCCCTTCGGGGAGATGGAGGTGGAGTACAAAATAATAATAATAATAATAATAATGAATTATTAACATGTAAAAATCTTGACTGTGGCATAGAATTATTAGAAAACAAAATAATTTTCATACATATTAAGAAAAGCAATATATGCTGTATCTTTTTTAAATGGGTGATTAACGTATAACCCACACCCATTTTTATGTCCCTCGGCTGCTAAATTTATTGATGAGGTACTGAAATCCAGCAGTGACAAACCCAGCCAGCCACATTGTATACGAGTGTGCACCTTCCTTGAAATCCAAGTTTCATATTTCAGCTTCAAAACAAAGTACAGTCTTCCTGGGTTTTAGAGCAAAACCAAACTTTAGCATGGGATCTCAGGGTATTTTTTAACAACAGCAATTGTTTATAATTTCTGGAAATTCATACATCCTCAAAAGAGGACTTTCTGAAAAATCAAAACAGTAGCTATTTGGATTATCTTCCCCACCTACAAAGTTTGTCTCAGCCTCAACAAATAACTAAATCGAAAGGGCCTATTTCAAGCTGGATGAAATGCCTGAAAATTATCCTTGTTATTTTGATATAACCAAGATAACCAATATTACTATTTCTGAATTAAATTTTATTTATACGAAAACTTTGTTTAAATGTCACCATTTTGGACATTTCTGATAGGTGGGTATAATATACATGTAAACAGTCTGCCAAAAATATGTAATGTTATTACCAGGAAATCCTGGAACTCATGTAATTTTGATTCCACGTATGATGATGGTAGGAATGAACTATAAAAGGGGATACAAAAGACAGCAAACAAAGAGAAGGAAATAGGAGATAGACTTTTGTTTCTTCCACATGATGCCCTACTAAATGGAATAAGGAAATGTTTAAAAACATTCATTGACTGTATTTGTTTTGGTTAATAACTGCCAAAATAATTACAGCCAAGAGCTAGAAGAAGAACACTAAACCATCTGTGGAAGAAGAGTGTAGGAAGGTTTGGAACATCGTCTTTGTAAGCTTCCTGCTATCATTAAGGTTTATCTAGTCAGGGGAAGGACTACAGACATATTTATGATAACCATTTTTCTTTACATTACATGTGTTGGCATCTCCCTGATTTTAATTACGAGCGGAGATAATGAATGATACCATTCGTTTTCTGTTATTTTAAAATTTTAATAAATACCCCAAAATGCAAATGTACAATAAAACCTCTCAATGGATTTACTTAGGTATCACAGTAATTTAGATTTCAGCCAACATTGTCCTAGAAATTATAACCAGACCACCAGTTCCTTAAAGTCTACAATTGAAACTTGGAAATCTGTAAAGCTGTCACTGTTACATAAAATTGCCCCAGTGAAAATGCCTTTAATCCCACATATATTTTTTTAAATTTTTCGACTATACCTCTTCTTCCCATTTATACAAAATTTAAAACATGTCAAAAAAGGATAAATAATGTTGTCTTTGATAGCAAATTAGCCCCTAGATTTGAGCTGTTGCTTTGGTGTGTCCCATCTAGGCAAGGAGCTCTAACTATTCTAGACACACTTTGCCACATTTCAGTTAAAGAAAATCACACAGATTACTGCCCAAGCCGTGTTTTCCAAATAGGTAATGCTATAAATTTGAAACCACTTTTTAAAAGGCTTTGCTTTATTTTTTAAATCACCTGACTGAACACTGAAAGTGTCCAAAATCCTTGGCTGCAAACATCACTAGAAACCTGGAAGTGGAAATCGGCACTTGCTCCAGATCCCCCTCCTATTACAAAATAATGGATTTTTTCAATTTTTTATTTTGTAATATAATCTATTACTTTTCACAACTGGAAGGTTGATAACTTTAGACAGTTCAGGAACTATTTAAGAGCCAAACCTAAAAACTCAAAAGGAATTGGTTTCATGGATAGCATTATTGAAAATTAATCAGTTTGATTTATGCCTAATATCTTTTACATGCAAATCTTTTTATTTAGGGGAAGTTTAATAATTTTTGCAAACATGCATGACCAGTGCAACCATATATGGTATATAAGGGTCAGGTCTCTCTGATTTTTCCAATTTGACCCCACAGATTTGAATTGCTCTGTTCTCAGCAGTTTCCATTATACTAGAATAAAGATTTTTGTTTGTGAAGATTTAATCCAGATATGAATTAATCTAAAACTAGGATCGTTTCTTTCTTTTCTTTTTAATAGTCTCTGGAATATTGTATTTGAAACATCATGTGAAACTGAAACCTATATCCTCTGTTCTGTGATGTACCTAGAGAGCTGAACATTAGGCGTGTTTCTGTATCTGTTCTCTTAAGAGTATTAAAATGCTACTAACTAATGCGTTAATGAAGAGCAGGGGGCTTTAGTTTCTAAGGCAGAGTTGGCAAGGTTGTGGGCTCTAAGTGACTGCTAGCAGGTGGATGTAGGTTAAGAAGTTCAGGAGAGCAGGTCAATCCGTTCTGCTTTTTTAAAACGGGAGTGTGCTGGATCACTGTGACAGAAGAACACATTTTAAAAACTCGGCACCAAGCACCTTTGCGTGTGTTTGTACTCTTCTTTCGTACACACACACTCATTTTCTAAACACCATGCATTTGTTTCTATGGAGCCTTCAAACCTGACTACTTCTCATGCAGTTCCTCCACTTTTTTGTTGTATAAAATATATGTATCCTCAGAAGTGGGGGCCCTGTTCCATGTATTGGAATAACACAGCCATATAAAAACAAGACATTTTGCAGCCTTTGTAGGCCTGAGTAGTGGAACAAAGGAGATGAACTGGAATCAAGTGATCATTAGGGATTTAATATAACAGACAGATAATAATTTAAATGTTTTGTAGATAACTGTGAAGTCTAAAGATGGATATGAAAAGATGATTTCCAGAAGAATAATTAGTTATATGTGTTTGTCCTGACAGCTGATTTGTGAATACTACAATAAGTAACACAAAATGCAATTGCATTTTGTCTATAATCTGGATGGTAACGGATTCATATCTCATCTTGACTCACATAGCCTTAAGCGATGGTCTCTAGGCTTCCCTTTGGGGCTATTCCAGGAACTAGAGAAAGACAGTGTATATACAGTACAATCCTCATATCCATAGAGGATATATTTGCCTTTTACCATAGAGTCACCTCAGAAGACATTTTTTTGTGCCAGGAGCAACTTGAGAAACTGCAAGTTGCTTCTGGTGTGAGAGAATTGGCCGTCTGCAAGGATGTTGCCCAAGGGACAACAGGATGTTTTACCATCCTTGTGGAAGTCTTCTCTCATATCCCTGCATGAGTAGCTGGAACTGATGGGAACTCACGCCGCTCCCCAGATTCGAACCGCCAACCTTTCGATCAGGAGTTCAGCCGGCACAAGGGTTTAACCCATTGCTCCACCAGGGGCTCCATCCCACAAGTCATAGAAATATATCCTTTATAGTGATTGCTAGGTCCTCTGGGACAACTGTGTAGTAACGTCTGGCAGAAGCATACAATGGAATCACTTGGAGGACCTAAAAGGTTCTTAGAAGACATAATTGTCAGATTCAGGTAGGTAAAATGGATACTGGTCCTGTGGGTATGGGGCTGTACTGTGTATAGCTTATTATTTTTCATAGTATACCAGGTGTTACCCACTGGAATTCAGATCCTATTGACAAATCTAGAAATTAGTGAGGCTTCATAAAATAAGGTGGCACAAACCAAACAGTGCCAATCTTTGTAGTGGTGTTGATTTCATTCATATGTTTTGTCAGCACCTATCACTACTGGAACCTCTATTGTTTTCTTTACTCAGAGGTGTGGGATCTCAGTTTCAATATTTCATTATCTTTACTCTCTGCCTTCGATTCTGTTATCCCCTGGGATTACCATATCTCTAATCCAGGTTTTCCTTTTCTTAGTTATTTCTCACTTATTAAGTTCTAATTGTTCATCAATTTTAATCTTTGAAGTTCTTCAGCTACTTTGCATATATTTCTGGGCACAGATGCAACTTGCATATGTTAGAAAGCAATGCCTGTGATGAGAAAAGTGTGATTATAAAATGTGTTAGTGAGGAGAAGCAGAGCAATAAGTACAATTTGTACTTCTGAGTGAACATAGAGAAGCCCAATCTCAGTGCTTTTTCTTCTCGGAATATTTCCATTTCCAAAAGTAACTGATCTGGCTCACTGAACTCCTGAGGCACCACATCAAGCACCGCTCCCCACCCTTTTCGTATCCTGAAACACTGATGCAGATCTGCCTCTGGCAACAGATGTGTAATCATTAAGAGCTGGTGATGTGTGTTCTATGCTCCTGAGACAGATGCTGCAGGGAAGTTTAGCAGAGATTAAACTACATCACGATTGGAAGAGCCAAGTCATGTGACAGGAATATATCATTCAGTCCTTCTTTGCTGACAGACTGGCTTGTTCCTAGCTGCCATCTGGCACTTTCATCCTGTTCTTAGTGGCAGTGAGGGGGCAGGTTACTCAAGTCCAGAGTTTGACCTTGGCAGTATAAAGACCAATTGGCTTTTTCAGTGCGCAACCTTCATTTTGGATGTACGGTGTTCAGAGCTATCTGTTTCATTGACTTAAAATAAATATATAAAAGACACCATGCCATGATCAGGTCAGACAGAGCAAGACAGAAAATAATCACAACCCAGATACTTCCCTATTGGGATATATGTCAACTGAGTACCTACATATTCTGGTTAAAATGATGGTATTTCTGGTAATCTGATCATTTTTGTTTTCTTCCTATCTGGACTTCGGAAAGAAGTACATTCCTTTTGCTTGAAAGCGTGAGTTCATAAGGTGAAAGTGAGGGAAATGACTGTATTTTTCCCTTTTATGCCTAGAGATGTTTCAACCTTGCATTTTATGTACTTTTATACTCATGTGTAAGTGGACCTTTATATATTATATTATATTATATTATATTATATTATATTATATTATATATAGGGCTGGTTTTGTATAGATTTTGATATGACTCGCGGATAAGTTATTGGTCATTCCACAGAGAGGAGAAAGCACCAATGCCACCACAGGAGGCCACCTCCCACCACATTTCCTCTCCCAGGCTAGAAGTGATCCCTTAGTAAGGAGAGTAGAGAGATCAGTACATCTTTAGGTTCTTCCACCTTTTGCCACTCTACTCAGAGATGGGGCTGGTTTATTTTCTGATAAGACTTATTATAGAGTATATAGGGGAAGTATAGTTCAGAAAGAATACTCTGACTGCATCTTCTTGTACAGAATTTACAAGTCTTGGGACCACAATGTTCCTTTACAATGCTAGGTGCTTTGAAGCTGCAGTTGGAGTGCTAATATAGTTTGATATGGCACTGAAGTGCAAACTCCAGCCTTGAGTGAATGTCTTTTGCGTATTGCACTACAATCTTGGTGTATTGAAGTTCTTCCTAGGATTAAAGCGCAGTATCAACACAGTCAAGTCTGAAAGGCCAGTGAGTGGCCAATTCCACATTTCATATAGATGAATGCAAACAACATCCGTGTATTCTATACAACTTTTTATATAGTGAATTCTGAGCAATATTTGAATTTTATGTTGTATGATCAAATGTTCATTCTCACTTCTTCTTTACAGTAAGACTGGGTTTCACCCTACTGTAGATGCTAGATTCAGATGCACATCCTCTTGATGAAAGGGGATGCCTGTCTGACTTTAGCATCCCACAGTGACTGTGTGGTTGGGTCTAAGAAGAGAGTTCTCACTTAGCACAAATCTTTGCTTGTACAGACCAAGGATCGGGCCCTGGAGAAGATTGCCCTGAGGTTTATTGACACCAATTCCAAATTCAGGCCACTTCTAAACAGCAAAAGAGAAGAACATTTTCATGAGACCACACAAGGAAGATTGTATTGTCAAAGAGGCTATAGAACCAATCACTTAACAAAACCCTAAATGCCATATTGATGAATTGGTTGTTCTTTTAAGTCCTGTTCACTGGACTGGAGTCTTTTTCCTAAACTGTTTTCTTCTTGCTTTGTCCTCAGAACTGCAGTTATTGTTATTTTTGAAGGACAGATTTCATGGGTTCAAAGAAGCAAGCTGTGTTGGGCACCTGCTATCCTTGGCTTGGTTAGAAACATACATTGAGCTATGGGCTGAGAGTTAATGTGACCCCTGCTGCTGACTCACCCCTTTGGTGTGGAGAATGAGCTGTGTGGGCCTTGGGCTGGCTGGGAGAGGAGCAGCTAGCATGCCACTGGCTAGAATGGTTGGTTTTGAGCTCCCATGTTGAGTGGCAGCAGTGCTAATCTAGGCCAGCAAAGGGATTCAGGGGGTGAGTGACTCACCATAGGGTCTTGCGTCTTTTGCTGTTGCAGCAACAGTGCCTGCTGTTATATGGTCCCTGCTGGCACTGCTTTGTTTGTTGACTGAATTGGGGGTGGGAACGCCAGTTAATCTGCTTGTTGCTGAGTTTCAAAACATTCACAAGGTATACCCATGTATTAACACATTATAATAATTGAACATGGATCTTCCCAAATCATGAATAAATGGCATGATCATCTCTCTTCACAAAGGTACACAATTTGTGCTCCAGCCAAATCACAAATCATCATATAGTATGATGTTGTCTTTAGCTAGGTTTGATTGAATACATACTTCCCCAGTTTGGTTCCATTCAGGTGTTTTGGAATATAGCCTCATTATCCCTAGACAATATATCCATAGCAACTCTCATCTGTGAACCTGATCAGGTGGAATGCAATCTCATCCAGATTAGCCTCCAGGAGCAGCTGAATCATAAATCAAACAGCACCTTTCTCATATCTCAACTGAGCTTCAATTTAGCCTTAGTCCATAACTGACTGCAAAGACATTCTCAGGACCCCTACTTTAAATCCTTCCTATGTGGTCTATTCACTGCAGATTAGGATTTGACAAGAAAAGTGGTGTTTCATATTATTTCTTCTCCAAAGGTAGTAATGAAACCTTTCTTAGGAGTCACTCACAAGGCATTCATTGAGAGGACTAACAAATGAACTACGTTAAGTAGGGAAATGCTATGTCTTGTGTGTAGGCAAGCTTTCCCATGCACAGTGTATTACAGTAGAAATGTGATAATGCTGTGTCTGCACTTGACCAGAAATGTCTGTCTCTTCACCTGAAGTTCCTTGAACTTGTCCTCAATTTCTTTTGAGATTGATAACTTTTTCTTGTGCCTTTCTATTTTACATACCTTAAGCTTGTGGAAAGAGGAGATAGCCAAGATAGATGGCTTTCCCTGTCCTTTTCTTGAGCCATTCTTGCATTCTTCTCTTCCTTTCCACATGACAGCTGATTAGGCACACTGACCTTTTTCATCATATCTCTTTATTTGTATTACATAAATGTTCCTGGTTGACAGTTCAGAGGTCTGCTCGGGTTTGCAGATGGCTACTTGCTTTATATATGTCTGAAAATATTCTGCCCTAGGCTTCATCCCATCCTTCCTAAAAAAAATAAATACCAGTGTGATTTTTTTGTGGTTAAACTTGAGACATTGAGAACTGGGATTTGTTTCTGCCTCAAGGTGTGAATTGTTACCACTATGACCAAACGTTTACCATTGCATTTCCTTTGGAAAATGCAAATTCATGGAAGATTAATTTCCTCCTCTTTTCTCTGGTGTGGTTATAAGGCAAACGTCAGAGAGACTCTAAGTCTAACTTTTGTTTTTTTTGTATTTTAATATGTATTTTATGGAAATATGTTTTAATATGTGTATTCTACAGAGTGTTTTTAAATGATTATGTGTTTGGGTTATGTGTTTTAACAATGTAAACCGCCTCGAGCTGTGAGGAAAGGCGATTAAGAAATAAAATTATTATTATTATTATTATTATTATTATTATTATTATTTCAAATGTCCAAATTGTAAATAGCTTAATATTAATCCTTAGTTGCTGAAACACTTTAGATCATGCAGTGTGGGTTTTTTTCTTCAAATTGTGGTGTGATATAGGCATAGCAAAGATATGTTCTTATTTGGGCATTATGTTTGGGTTTGGACTGCACAGCAAGCTGTGGTTAACCTAATGCAAAAATGAAATTTTCAAAGCTTCCTATGTTGATGCTGAAGGAGATGAGAAAATGGCAGAGGTTGCTGCAGCTCATTATCCTAACATTAAACTATGATTTAATATTACAACAAAACAATTCTTATGCTTACCAGATTTCTTACTCTGCACTTGTATGCATAGTGATGATATACTATGCATATGTAAGCAGCCTTGAGTCTTTCTTGGGGTAGAGAAAGGCAGGGCATAAATAGGGTAAATAAATAAATACATTTATCAAATTAGATGCTTGAGTGACAAGGGAACGTTGAATAAAGTCCTCATATATTCCATGACAGAACACTAGTGGCATTCATCAACCCACCCACCACATTTGCTATTTGGTTCCTTAATGTTTGGGTTACTACCTGCTCTTGTTCATCACTATGTGTATAGGTTTTTTTGCTTATGGGAAACTGCTTCATGTGTCCTCTTCTCAAAGCAGCATTTGCACAAACACATTGTAGGACTGAGTTGCACATCCCTGGAGCACATAGCATTTTGTCTCACATACGATCCCTAATGAAAAAAGGTGAGAGTGTGTATCTCGTTGCATGGATCCCTCCAACTGGCATAGGAGCTAGGGTGAAGAACTCACCTCCTCATTTGAACTAAAATCCGAAGCATGCTGTCTCAAAGGCTGGCATGGAAGGGGAATCTCAAGTAGATGGCTTGAGTTCATTTAAAAGTCTATAATTGCAAGGCATTCTGATGGTCACATGAGCTTTTGGAATAAGCCTTTGGATTGATGGTCTGCCTGCATTTCAAGTGAGTCAGTGGTGGGGATCCCAAAACCATTTTTACCTGACCTTTTACTGGGCTTCGTGGCTTATGCCATGGTGTTCCGGGAGGAGTCCCATGCACCCAGAGTGAGCTTGAATTCTTTGCTTTGTGCTTGTCTGCCTGTTTTGTTGCCCTGGAGACAGAACAGCGTGGAATTCTTTCCCCCTGAACAAAAATAGTTTCCTGTACCTTGTGACTGGAGTGCTTTCCTTCTTGGTTTGCCGCCAACTGTGTGTCTATGTGGAGGGGGATGCATCTAGATGAGGCAGGTTTCAGTAAGCTAGGGGTCATGGCTTCTTGTAAGCTGTGCATGTGGTATCACCACACTGCCCTGCATCTTCTGCCTCCAAGAGGGTGTAAGGTTTCCTGGAGCAATTGCTCTTGATTTACACCCCCTGGGGCACTTCACAGGTTATGTCATGTCTTCTGAAGCTGTGAGCTGGTCAGCTGTCCATCTTGGCTGGATGAACAGCACATGGTAAACTCCTATCTTCTTCATCCCTGTCCAGTGTGCCTGATCAGCTGCTTACTTCCCTGTATTGTTGCCCTAAGGAACAAGTTCACTAGAGGCATGTGGGTATCATGAACCTTATTTTTAAATCTTGGGAGGCTGAGAATACCAGTCTCCTAAGCAGACATTATTTGCAAAATTTTGGACATAGGAGACAGAGGTAACGGCCTTCTAGTAAAAGAAGGGTGTGGTTCAGCTCAGCGCCTGGTTTCTTGCCTAGGTTTTCGTCCATGAAAATTCTTAGAAATTTCTCCCTTAGCTAATTTTGAAAAGCTGTTAATATTGCAATCAGGTGGGAGATGTTGCTATTAAAGACGCATGTATGTCATGTGTATCCATTTCACAGAGATTTATATTACATTGCATTCTTGGATTTTTTAGAAAAAGAAGTTTCCTTTCATGGTTGTAGTGATGTATGCATGGAAGAGACTGGGCATCCTTCAGTCCCTAATCTATAACTTGTCTCCTTATTCCCAATTTGATATGTGTGTGGAACTTTGAAATGCAACCAAGTAATTAAGACAAGTTTTTACAGATCAGGATCCCCAAGCAACATTTTAAGGGTATTGCCATAGTTGGGAATGCTTTCCCTGATAAGCTACAAAGCTACACAAATTGCACATCCTTATGTCCAGCAGAATGTTATCTGAGAGATGCTGCTAATTTCCATCCGACTGGAAGTCAGGGAAACACCAAGTATATCAGCCTCAGCAGATATGGCAGAAATAGCACAGAAAGAGTAAGAAACTGTGCTCCCCAAAACAAGCTTCCAGTATTCCCCGCTTATACAATTTTATCTCTACGGCAGTGGTTCTCAACCTGTGGGTCCCCAGATGTCTTGACCTTCAACTCCCAGAAATTCTAACAGTTAGTAAACTGGCTAGGATTTCTGGGAGTTGTACGCCAAAACACCTGGGGACCCACAGGTTGAGAACCACTGGCCTAGAGGGAGTGTCCCCTGCAAGACTTCATTGACTTCCTTTTCACCTCAAGATATTTGTATGTGCCAGGGCACTGTCAAGTGTGTCAATTTCCACTAGCCATAAAAAAGTCCAATCAATCCTGTGCACTTAAGAAGCAAACATTGAAGGCAGCATACATAAAGAAATGAGTAGATGATGAGTGATAATTCTGCCCTGTACTACCTCAGACTGCAAATGTAATAGAAACAGTAGTTTTTAGCACAGAAAGTTTCTTGCATGTACAAAACTGAAAGAGAAGAGATGAAAACTATTCCAGTCTTCTTTTTGAAGGATCAGTTTTACATTGTTTTATATATGGCAGTATTCTGTTTTGGAGTAGTCATTTTTAAATATATATATATATATGTTGGGTTGTATAAGTAGCGTATAACTGTCTCCATTATATTACAGCAGTATTAAAAAAATAAAATCAGTACATACATGTAAAGGGGCTTATATACTTTTCTGGTACAGCTCAATTTCTACTCCTTTCTAATTCCATCACAGTCTCCTTACTTACGCCTTTCTCCTTATTTTCTCTCTCTCTCTCTCCCCCCCCCCCCCCCCTTCCCTCTCTTCCCCTCATTCTCTGGGGACATTTGTTAATCAGTTTTGGCTTTTATTCTACTTGCTGGATCATGGAAATGGTCTGATTTAGTTCTTTGAATTTTCACTGGAGTAGTGTCAAACATTATTTTGTCACCTAAATCTGGATGATATATACATTCACTTTGCACCTATATTTATACCCTATGTACAATTATTCCTCTGTTTGCATGGGCTGACACTTGTGGTTTTGATTATTTGCAAGCTTGTACATTGTCTCAGCCTCCTGAAGATGGGACAGCCCTGACTTCAGGAGGTGAGCAGAAGGGCTGATCAGGAGGCAGGTGGGACACATGTTTCTCTTTCACAGGATACCTCCCTTTCTTTGCTCAGGCAAAATAGATACTCAGTAGCATGCAGGAAGAAGAGGAGTCAGCCCTACACACCACTTAGTGTGTGCCATGAATGTGTTTTTTCCACACAAAGGAAGGGGGATAGTGGGGTCAACAGAAACACGTGGCATACAAGAAGAGAAAAGAGAACAAGATGATGATGATGATGATGATGATGATGATGATGATGATGATATAATGAATTCATTACCCACCTTTCCCTGTAACTCAGGGCAGGGTACAACATTATTAAACCAAGAGATAAAACACTATTAAGAGCTATACAACAAGATACATAGAGTTCAAATATAAGTTAAAATCCACTAATAAAATGCAGATTAAATTTCACAGCTTTAAATTGATTGGGTCTGCTGGGTATCTGATGTTGCTGGTGCCCATGGGACTGATTCCTCCTTCTCTTCCTGTGTGCAAGATGTGAAACTCTTTCATTTCCGTGTGTTCCTGTAGAGAGGACAAAACCGCTACAATGCTCTGTTTGATTACTTAAGGATTTGCCCGTATTCTTTTGGGAAATATTAGTGGTGAAAATAGGCTGGGGTGAGGACTTGAAAGCAAAATGTGAATTTGGGGAAGATTAGTTAAGGAACACATGGCTTTTTGATGCTCAAATGCGGTCTGCAGGATTTGCAGCATGCTTATTTTGTTTTATTTACAGTATTTCAATTGCATGTCATGTTGTAAGATATAGTATGAGAGAGTTAGAAGGAGGCTCATGAGCCATCAAGTCCAATCAAGATCTCTTAAAATAAAATCAATTAGAACAGTTTAAAATAAAAATTACAAAAAAACCACATTCAAACTACATGACAATTTGGGGAAATGATGACCCCCCCTACATCGAAACCAAAGGCCTTTCAAAGTCATAGATTCTTGGGCAAATTACAGATCAGGGCATAGGCTCAAAACTACTGGTGCAGTAAATGTGTTTGCAGGCTATCTCTCTAAAGGTTTTAACAGGCATTGCCACTGTGCTTGCCATTGGCAAGATGTGAAATTCCCCAGAGTCAGTGCTAGCTGGGTAGAAAAGTTGTATCCTTTGCTGACTTTCAAGTCTTGTTTTCACCTTGCCTGATGATCATCATCTTCTCTTTTTGGCTGCTGTTAGAAAGGGACATGATCACTGAGTTGACAAATCAATTTTTCTGTCTGCTTCTTGGTGACTAGAAAGGGCCCTCTGGCATCTTCCCCTTGCCTGCCTTCCCCCTTTTCATGTCACATTTTTCAGGGTTATGGAGAAGCTGATGCCTCAATGCGTTTTCTCCTTAATCCAGATGACAACCCTGTTGGAACTGACATTGCTTTTCTGTTGCAATGAATGTCCTTCTTAGACTATAAAGACAACTGGCAGCATTTCTTCTCCCTCCCCCATGTTGCCAGTCCACAGAAAGACTGTAGGGATGGCTGATCGTGCTTTACCTTTATGTTCTGTGTATCTCATCAAAACAGGAGAGTTCTTTGCTTTTGGTAATTAATCCTGCCTCCTTTTGTGAATATCTCCTTCTCCTTTACATCTCATGTGAAATGTTTTGCACCGGGAAGCTTCAACTTCACTTTAAAACAATTCACTGAACTGTATTATCTGGTTGTTTATTCTAAGTTTGGTATTAGTGCCTGGGAATTTTAAAGATAAGTGTTTGTATACAGATTTATTAAACCTAAAAATCATTCATAGCTCCAAATTATTTTGTGATTGGCACCCTTGATTCAGAGGAACATCTTGAAACAATCTTTTGAAACAGAGGAATATCCTGAGACAGGAATTACTAGCATGTATATATTTAGAACACACACCTTAAGGGGAAATGATCTCAGGCATGTACAATATATAAGTGTTGCCAGGATGTCTGACATAAAGGAGTCTTATGCCATATAAATATTGTATTTCACAGTGTAATACTCACCCTGAGTCCCTTTGAGGGGAGAGAAATATAAATTATTATTATTATTATTATTATTAAAGTTACACCCCCATTTTGGGGGTGCATAAATTGGTATTTTTAGCATTCATTGCATAATAGTTGCACCCTAAGTTCATTCACCCACTTTTGCCCCTTTAGAGTTACAGGGCTTCACTAGGCTGCCAGTCAAGTGAAGCCCCATAGTTCCAATGAAAGGAGAAAGGTGTGCAGGGGAATGCAACTCCAAGGAGGCAGACGTGTTGGGTGAAACCTTACCCCCTTTCCAGGTATGGGGCTACACTCGGTTGGCTACCATGTGAAGCCCCATAGCTGGAATCACCACTGCATAATAGTTGTATCCTTGCTTTTCACTCAAAAAAGAAAGGAAGTGTGACTATTATGTGATGAAATATGATAATACATTTTCACACACAAACAATATTATGTTTTTATTTTATTTTTAAAAACCTATGTTCTTTACCAGTATCATTTAAATATATTTGCTCTATATAGAAGGGCCATAAAAGTGACATAAACAGTATAAAACAGCAGTAGATGTAATAAAATTAATGAAAGGGGTGGTGGTCCAAATTTGATGCTCTACCATGGGAAAGCTGAAGAAACCAGGACTGCCTGTATTTTAGCTAGTAGACCTGCTAAGTAGCTAGGCAGGATTCAATTTGGACAGTTGCTAATGGAACAGATAGATAAAGCTGGTCTTGTTCTGCAGATACACATATTAGATTTCTTCTGTGCTTTTTGATAATGTGTGCCTTTGAAGACGGTAGAATATGTCTGGCCATGGTTGCAAGGATGGCTTCTGTGACACTAATATGTTCTTCGCTGTGTAGGCTGCAAGTACATTTCTGAGGTTGGTTTAGATTGCTGAGACACTTTAAATCCTGAAGTGTTTTGGGTATGATTTACTTAAAATAGCCACTTTCATGAATGTTAGCTTTTTCAAACTGTAAGATTATCAAGGTAATCTCTAACTCACTTGCCACAAAAGGCAGTTCAGCTGGATAATGGGGAGATATGGCTCTTTCAGTAGCCAACACTCTGGAAAGAGTTTCCATCAGAGTTTCATTAGCCTCCTTCTTTGGAGATGTAGAAGAAACCTCTGAAGGCTGACCTGCTTCTCTTGCCTTCCTATTGAACTGTATTTTTAGCCATTAGCTTTAATTGTAAAGTTCATGTTTGTAACATGGAACTGGGTTGTCTCAATGTTTTGCATGTTTTACTGTGAGTGACACTCTTTTGGTGGGAGGGAGGATTTTTAAACTATTTCTGATTATGCTTTCTTGTTGGTTCTTATTTTCTCAGTGTATATCTCTAGGAGCCCCCGGTGGCACAGTGGGTTAAACCCCTGTGCCGGCAGGACTGAAGACCGACAGGTCGCAGGTTCAAATCCGGGGAGAGGCAGATGAGCTCCCTCTATCAGCTCCAGCTCCTCATGCAGGGACATGAAAGAAGCCTCCCACAAGGATGATAAAACATCAAATCATCCAGGCGTCCCCTGGGCAACGTCCTTGCAGACGGCCAATTCTCTCACACCAAAAGCGACTTGCAGTTTCTCAGGTTGCTCCTGACATGACAAAAAAAATGTATTTCTCTGTAGAAGAGCTGCACAAGAAAATATCTGTTTACTTTTTTAGTCTTTCCTCGAATCCTTCTTAGGTGTCATCTTGGTCTTTTGAACATTGGTAGAATGAGAAATTATAGTTAGATGCCAAATACAGGAGAGGAACGTAACCTCAAGACCCCCAGGAAAGTGGCAGCTAACCCTTAGGGATACCAGTGCTGCCTCCTGAATAGTCTTGATTTATTGTAAGCATAGTTTCCACCTCACCAAAACTCTTCCATCTTGTTAGATAAGGTAGGTTGAGAAAGCTGAGGAAGGCAAACTCTTATAATTAGGTAAATGTTTAAAATTGGTTCTTCCCAGTCAACCTTCAGCTATTCTAAACGGTTATAATATCTATGCAAATGTGAAATATTATCCTGAGTGATGACTAGAAGGTTGAACCTAAACTTACAAGGATTATTTTAGGTCATAGGTCCATTTAGGTCTGTATGGTTTGCTCAGGCAGAGAAGTGTTTTTTAATCCTGTTAGTGGAGCTGTGGATACAAGGGGTAAAGCTTGAGATCTTCCATATGCGTCTCTATGGACTTGGTAGGTCTGGATTCAAATTTGGTCTCAGTCATGACCATCTTCTCTGTGCCCAATCTCAGGCGAATAGTTTGTTGGAGCTGTAGCATAGTTGTGAGGAAGCTTTAAGTTATCAATGTTTTATGTATTGTATTGCCTTACTATTATTTCACTATTCTAGAAATCCATTTTGAGAGAGTGAGAGACAGAAGTTGAGAGTGATGGCTTTTCTAAAGCTACTGTAAGACTTATCTTTGAACCAGGGATTTCCTAATTCATAGCTTATGCACTTAGTCATTATGTAACAGTAGCTGTTGCAAGGTGGCAGCAGTTTCTATGTTACTGAGGTGAACTTTATTTGCAGTGTTTCCAGAAACAACATGTATTGCCGTTTTCATAATTTGCTGGTTTTTATTTGTGGTTGTTCTTTTATTGTATCTGTTATTTAGTTCAAAACAAGAATCCAGATCAGAGATTGTTAGCTAATCTTTTCTTTTCTTTTTTGCCCTCCAGATCACCAGAAGCTGGAACGTGAAGCTCGAATCTGTCGATTATTAAAACATCCAAATATTGGTGAGTACTAATACAACATGAATTATTATTATTATTAAATGGGAAACATAGGAGTGAATTAACCCCTCATACAAAATCAAGTCACAGGGAGAAGCTGGTAATACATTTATTATTGTTGTTATTTTATCGATTCTAATATAAACATCTCAAAAAACCAGATTTGCCGGTACTTTTGAATACATAGAAATACAGCTTTTCCCCCCTTTCAATGGTACTGAAATTAGTGTGAAATTGTGTCTTAGAAGTGATGAAATAAAGTATTATTATTATTCTAAGAAAGTAAAGCAGGATATTGTTATTATTACTTTTAAAAATACTATCCTTCTTTTAACTTTCTTAGAATATTATTATTGTTATTATTCTAATAAAGTTACACTCTTAGAATAGCACAGCTTAGCAAAGCAAGCTAAACCACTGTGCTGCAGAAAACTCCTGCCGATCAAAAGGTTGACAGTTAGATTCCGGGTCGGGGTGAGCATCCTCCATTAGCCCCAGCTCACCTGCCCACCTAGCAGGTCGAAAGCAGAAATGCGAGAATAGGTACCGCTTTTAGTGGGAAGATAATAAAGGCGTCCTTAAGGACATCAATTGGAGGAAAGCTCCTTGGCGTGAAAGATGGAGCGACAGCACCTCCCCATGGCTGAAGTTGAGCACAGACTCCAAGATGTCGGAAATAACATAGGAAAAACTGCTTTTTCTGTACGCTGCTCCAAGTCCCCTTCGGGGTGAGAAGGGTGGGATATAAATAAATAATCCAACATGCTGCCAAAGGCCATAAAGGCCATAAAGCTTGTTAAAGTTCTCTCTCTTGGACATAGTGAACAGATGTGTACTTCAGCTGCAGCAATCATGTTGTGGACTGTAGTTGTATGGATAGGGGGAGTACTTTGTGCAGAAGAAAAGTCTAGAAAGTCAATTTCTGAGAATAGAGTGTTTGCATCTGCCTTCCTTTTCAACACATATTCCATCAGAGAAAGTATACTGGCCCCTCTCTCTCCGCTCATAGGGCATGGTTTTTTAAATTGCCTTTCCAATACTGTATGTCGCAATAGAACCTATTTCTTACACACAGAGCCATTGATGCTCAGCACAAGCTCTTAAGCAGAGAGGACTTATGCCTTGACACATCATGCCTCAAATGTACTCTTGGATCCATCCCCATTCCGTCTCTTGGCTTTGCTCCCTGAGCATCCCTTTAAAGGCTGCATTCAAAAGATCCTGGTCTTTATGCAAAGTCCCAAGCTGCCAGCTCCCCACCCCTTTGACCACTCGCCTTGGAATGCAGCAGAGCTGATAATCTTTAGTTCTCTTCTCTAAATCCCCTTCTCTCTTGCTGGAGTGCCACTCACTCCAGATCTGGGTTTCCATGGTTTTCATCCTGTGAGCAGGTTTATTTCCTCTCACTCAGAGAAACAAGGAGAGGATATAACCACCCACTTGGAGGCTTTGATACGGGACTAAAATCTAGTGGCAAGATCGTGGGAACAACTTCCGATTGAATGGCGGCAGGAGAAATCTAAAGTTTCGTTCCTAACAAAACGGCTGTTTATCCGATCTGCTGAACAGCAGCAAAATTCTCTTCCCTTAAAGCATGTGGAAATTTGCCCATCATGTGCCCCTCATTGTAGGTCAGCTTTCAAAGCTCTGGAATGCAAAGAGAAAAGACTCATTTTTCTTTACTGAAAAAGACCACCTCAGTTTGAATACCCTTTCCAAGCTTTGCAAGATTAAACGGTCGGAGTTGTACTTCTGAAAGAAAAACACATTGAATTGCACTTCCTTGTTCATGACTGAGATAGAGTTTGGGAAATACTTTAAAATAAATAATAACAAATAATGATCTACCTATTATTCCTTTTTGCAGCAACCAAAGCAGTTACAGTTATTGTAATATCAGTTTTTTTGCAGTGTAACAATTTTAATTACTTTCATAGCTACATATATGTGACCTCACTAAATAGCAGAAGACAATCACTTTGCTTGTGCTGTTTCTCACGCTCTATTGTGAGTGTTTAGTCAACAGAAAGCTGAATAAGAGTAGGCTATGTCCCAAAAGCCAAGTGGTGTACAGTATTCCATTTAAAAAGAAAAGTAATGAAAAGCAGCCTTTTAATTACTGCTGAGAAATAAAACATTATAACCATTAATTGTAACAGCTCCAGCTGCTTTGTTCACCTTTGAACAATAACTTCCGTGTGAAGCGTTGCTAGAAATACGGTACTGTTCTTAATGCTTTTCTGAGTGAGGAAATATCTATTTTGGGTTTTTTTTTAGCTGTGTGACTAATTTTTGGATAAAGAGAATTGAGTTCTATGTCCAGTTTTGATCATCTGTCGAATTGCTCCAAAGCACCAGCCTAGAATCAGTAATTGAAATCTCTTTGCAAGGAAAGAGATTTGGGTCATATTTTAGAAGAATTCTTCTGACAACAACCACTGTTTAATAGTAGAATAGGCTGTCATGAGAAACAGTGGCATATTTGGTAAAGTTATATGATGTAGATGCCATATTTTGGGGTGCTTTGGTTGCAAATCCTATAGAATCATAGAATCAAAGAGTTGGAAGAGACCTCATGGGCCATCCAGTCCAACCCCCTGCCAAGAAGCAGGAATATTGCATTCAAATCACCCCTGACAAATGGCCATCCAGCCTCTGTTTAAAAGCTTCCAAAGAAGGAGCCTCCACCACACTCTGGGGAAGAGAGTTCCACTGCTGAATGGCTCTCACAGTCAGGAAGTTCTTCCTCATGTTGAACAAGAGGCTGATTAGATGACCTTTAAGGTCCCTTCTGACTTTTCCTCTTTATTCTAGGAAAATAAATGGGCTGAAGCAGGATTTTATGCTATCCGAGAGCAGTAATTTCCTCTCAGATTCTGTGCAACTGTTGCATTCAGTGTAAGCTGCAGTTACCATAAATAATTAGTTTACTAAGAAGAAAAATCAACAATCTTTCTTAAGATATCTTTTTTAGGCCCTATGAATCCAGTGATGCAGATTGTGCTGTGTTGTTGAGTGATGTCCAAACTTGTCAATGTTAGAGAAAGCACAACAAAACCTGAATGGCAGTCTTAAATTAGTAGTGTCAAGAAAAATGGTCTGCCTTAAATTAGAAAGATTCACCAAAGCACTGTTTTGGGTGAGGTTGGCAGAATGGCTCTGCATTTTTGATCAAAAATATCAACAGTTCGAATTCACATATTAAATTGAAATCCAAAAAAACTATAGTATATACTTTCCTAAACCCATTCCCTTCTTTAGAAAATAGTTAAAGTGTGTCTTAGTCTGGGCAGAAGCAGGTTAAAACAAGGTCTTTTCCTAACCCGTAGTCTTATTAGCGTCAACAAAGATAAGTACAGACTGATGTGATATATTCTCACAGCTGACACTTCCCTCTCAATATTTAATTATAAGAATATTCCATTAGCTTGAAACTGAGTAGAAGAATATTCTTGCTGTGTATTTTTTAAATTGTTGTCATTAGAATTTTATATCACAAAATTTCCAGAATATAGGATACACATTTTTAAAGCAAACACAGTGTCAAATACCAACTACACTGTCCAATTTTAAAATATTCTTTCTCTAGAAAAACTGTAAGTGGTCTCGTGTATGAAAATTTTCAGACTTAAGCTAAAAAAACCCTGATTTATGTTGAAACAATTTCTACCTTTTTCAAAGTTACCTTATAGAAGGCAAGGTGTAATAAATTCTTGAGGGAGAAGTCACCACTTGTGGATAATCACTGGTTCAGAGATATCGTGAACCAGTGATGATATTCTTACAGGCAAGGAAGAGGCAGAGACTTTTCATGAAATCAAAAGTTTACGAAAACGGCTGACAAAGATTGATGAATTAATTGAAGAGGACAAATTGATTAGGCTGATAAAAAGATAAATATGTGTCCAATTTCAATCAAAATTTGAGGTTTATTGATTATAATAATGATGGGGAGTCATTAATTGTGGGATTTATAAGCTAGTATGTTATCAAATGTAGAAGTATGATTATACAGTATTCCTTAAAGAGAAATAATAGCCTGATTTTTTAAAAAAAACATCAGACAGAGATTAGATTTTATGTTTGTTAGTCTTGTTTTAGTATGTATGTTTTGTGTGTATCTCTGTGTATTGGTTTATTTTCTGTGTTTTTGTGTTGTCATTTGTAATAGGTTTTTGGTTATATTGTAGTAGCATTAGTTAGAAAGTAGTTCAGTATTTTTTTTCTTAAAATTAACTAACTTTATAATTTGCTTATTCATTTTATTGTAGTTGGATTTTTCTCCCTTTCAGTTAAAATTAGTATTCAAAAATAAGTACTGGTGGCTGCTCTGGCTCTGAGAAGTGGCTCCATAAAGCCAACACAGTTTTAAGCTATGGCAGTAGCATCCAAGACCGTGCTTTGGGGACTGTGTGGCTCTTTAGATGTTATTGCACTGTAGCTCTCATCAGCCTTGGCTGACTTTTCCAACAATGAAGACAATGGGAGGTTTAGTGAAGTAACATCTGTAGGGCCACATGTTTCTATAGCATTGTCTACTCTGTTTTTCAGTTTGAAAACTAAAGTATCAAAACACTTTTTGTATGTTACACTTTCTTTCCCAGTGCTTTCTTCATACCACTTTCTCTGTTCCTTACGCAGTGTCTAAGAATTTGTAATACTGCACTTTTGAGTATCATAATATTGCTTTGTGTTGTCAAAATTGCAAAAGAGCATGCCTTTGATAATGAGAATGGTCATGAATGTATTTAGATTACTAGGCCTCTTCTCTAGCTGAGACAGTGTACAGAGAAAGCAGTGCTACCGTAGTTCCCTGGAAATAAGACAGTCTTATATTATTTTTTTCTCCAAAACACTAAATTCAGTTTCATTTTCAGGAGACATCTTATTTTTTCATGTATCCATGTTACTCATGTATTTTGTCTGTACTCCTATTCATTTGGCAATAGGTCTCAAGTTCATCTGTTTACATAGATGTTTAACTCACGTCCAAAGGCGCTCACTTGTGTATTTGCAAATATTAAATTGTTATTTATATTATCCCATATTTTAAGTATTAATGTCAATAATTTATGGAAGAAGAAAAAATGGAAATTTGGATATGAATGTTATGGGGAGAATAGACTTCCTCCCCACAAACCTTGAAGAAGAAGAGGATTAAGTATACAAGAATTGTGAATTGAAGAAGACAAAACCCAGAAATGAGAATACAGGAAGACAAAGCCACCTCCCTTCTTCCCTTTCCCCAGTCCCTGTTGTCCCTTTCCTGCTACCACCTACCCCCTTTTTTGAACCCGCCCCTTTTTACAAATCCCCCCTTTTTTCTTCCCAACTTTCAACCCGCTACTGCTACCCTCCCCTGTTACATTCCCCTCTCCCCACCCACTGATTTTTATATAACTAAAAATCTTTCAATAAAGATATTTAAAAATATATTATTTCTGTATATTTAATTATATATTAATATCAATATTTTACAATTCAATATGTCCATTATATGTTGCAATGGACATACTACCAGTAAATGTGTCCACCTGGCTGACAGTCCTAACTGGGGCTTATTTTGGGAGTAGGGCTTATATTATGAGCATCCTGAAAAATCATGCCAAGGCTTATTTTCTGTCTAAGAGTTATTTTCAAGGAAACAGGGTATGTTTTGTGTGCTTTAGTTATTCACACACAACTACTTCTCCTGTTGGTTGCATTGGGATAAAAATTTGGACTTCCATAAGCTTCTACTAGTTCATAATTTAAAACAAGGCAAGCATGCTAAAAATAAGCAGCACCGTGTTAAGTCCAGTCAGTTTTTTTAAATTTAGCAGCCATATTAGTATAGAACATTAGCTAAAATCAGTGCATGAATAAGAAGATTTTAGTTCATACGATCATTAAATACAAGCAGAGATGTTGATAAGTTAACTTCTCCCATGAGAGTAGGCCCAAGAATCAAACCATCTGTAAGCCTTATATCTGATGCTACTGTTCCTGGGGTAAGTTGAATATCTTTGGGAGCAGAGTAGTGATTGTTTTCTTGTTTTTGCGTCTGGGGCACCATTTGGGAATTATACATTTTCCTTTTCTTTCTAATTGACTGGATAGCATGCAAGAAGGTTTGTTTAACTGTTATTAAGTCACTGATGCAATTTTTCAGGCACGTCCTGTTCAGCTGAGCATGTGTCTCTGCCTCATTTTTGTTTCACAAAGCCACTTCACTCCCAGGCTGGATAGATGGCTAGACACCCAGAAGCAGAATCTCTGCCTTGAGAGGCAGTTTTCACATTTCCTCATTATTTGGGTTAGTTCAAGACATCAGCTGACTTGGTGCCCTTCAGAAAACTCATGCCACCACTGCCATCATTCCAGCTGCAAATGGGTGTTTTCTTTGCAATATACTATGAAATGGGAAGTTTGCTTATCTACCTGCTTTTGTCTTCTCTGCCATAATTTGGACACTTTTTGGTGATTCCCTACATCAATATCCTACCCTGTTTTCTTTCTTTTCTTTCTTACTTTCTTTCTTTTTGCTACAACTTTGCTTATCTATCTCTCCTTTTTCATTTTCCCTATTGGTTCTTAAAAGGAGCTGTATTGCAGCCAGAGTTGCTGAGTTTACACAAAGAGAAGAATAATCCATTCACATTGCATGTATGGATCAGCAAATTATAACAATTCCTGGTTTTGTACTGCTGTTTTCTCACCCTTTTTCCTTGTTCATGATTCTGATAATAAATTCTAAGCCTATAACCAATTGGACTCTCTCTGTGTGTAACTTAGAAAATCCTGGCCAGTTCACTTTGAGATGGCTTGTCACCTTACTCCTTGTAAAGAAATTAAACTTGCCAGTTTAAGAAGGTACTTCCTTCCTAAATTAGGTAAAATAATAACTAGCAATGATGATAGCGTGGAACCTGGTTTGTGGCATTCTTGTTTCCTGCCTTCAGGTTTTCCCTTCATGAATTTTTACCATCCTGGACATATTTGACCTTGCCTGCTCAGGCACATTTGGTTCAGTGTAGTTAGGACTTAGAAGCGAAACTGGAGGACCCAAAGAAGCTTAGGAAAAGATCCTGCCTGAAGCCATGGAGAACCAGTGCTAATATGTGCTGCTAATACCTGGCACAGTGGACTGGGTAGTGCAGCTCTTATTTCTTAAGCTCCATTGGTGGATATCTGTTTGCCATTGTGCTAAACTATAATCAGTGCCTCATACCTTCTTCCTGTCTGGGCTTTTTCACTTTTTCTGTGTAAACTTATAGTTGCAAGAAAAAGACACACAACTGTCTGCTCAGACACAGTTCACTATGTTCCCAACTCCTGCTTCCAGTAGTTATGCCTTGGAATGGCCTCACAGTTGTGAAGAGAAGCCTGGGTTGCCATGGTTCCAGGAAATGTTTGTAGGGTAAAATAGCAATCCTCATTCCCTTCCCTCTTTGGTGTCATCCAGCCCCCTCTGCAAAAGCACTTCACATGCAAAGAGAGTTAAAAAAAGGTGGCTCTTGTGGGGAGATTGGAACAAGTTGCTTAAGACAGTGTAGATTTCTGGGGATCTGTGTAGGATGGTTTTGATGTAAACAGAATCTCATTTTGAGGAAAGGAGAACTGAAGTAGAGGAGCTTTTGAGATGCAATATTCATCCTTCTGGATTCTAGAAGAGACCAAATATTTTTATTTCTCCTTGTATAGATTGAGCTTTTTAGCTGGTGAGGAGCCCTCTGCTTTCAGATGCATTTTTGAGATTTCTTTGTCTTTGTTTTTCCTCCTTATTTTTTCTTTTCCGTGTATCTTAGATAATAATTGACACACTGAGGACACAGTCTTCCAATTGAGCCTTTTGGGTGCTCTGGGATTATTTCCCCTGGTCTTTGCCGGCAGTTAATGTCTTGACGACTCAGCATCTCTGTGCTGCTTTTGGCTCTCTTAGTGACCTTCAAAGCTTTTGCGGCTGCTGAGCTGAATTGCCAGAAAGGAGAAATCTTGAGATCATGAACGGCACGGGTTGTTTACATTGTACTGGGCAGACAGAAAGCAATTCCTCAATTTCCCTAAAGCTCACATAACTGGACAAAGTAAACACTGAATATCTGCTATCTGCTAGAACCCACTTAATGAACAAAGAAGGTTTCTCAGTTGTATGTGTCCAGGTATCTATGGGTACCCAGAAAATTCTATACAGTTGGATTGAGAGGTTATGGTATATCACAGACCGATATGCTATAAAATACAATGGAGAGGATGCACAAAATGTATACAAAACCCCAATATTTTTCTGCAAATAAGCATTTGTGTTTTCCCCCTATGAGATTGTGGATTTGTGTTTTTAATCAGCTCTCTCTCTCTTGATCTGTCGGTCTGTCACTTTCTCACTTTCTCAGAAACTTTAATGCAACTGATAAAATTAGCTTAAGTTTCCAAAGATAATTTCCATGCTAAAATTGTTTTGTCTGCCAGAAATTGTTTTGTTTTTAAGAATCAAAATTGGACATGCATTTTGTGAAGCTTTAATTGCAAAATGCATTGGGAGGGGGAGGTTAAATGAGGACATAACTTTGTCAGATTCAAAGGTTTTAAACAGTCAGTTTCACCACTGGTGCTCTAATTTTAATAATATGTTAATAAATATCAAGGACAGAGCCTACATAACATAATTTCACGATCAGAAAAAGAAACAGTCTAAAATGAAAGGTCTTACTATTGTTATTCAGAAAGACTGACTGTATCTTAAGAACATCCAGTGAAATATGTGGAAGCCATAATGTGTCTCTTTCCAGCTTACCCTATTACACTTTCTAACTTTCCCTTTCACTTCCATTTCCCACTTAACATTTTTAAGATTGGGCATTTTGGTAATTATGCTGTGCAAAAAGCTGGTATCTGAAGCTCCATCCTGCCTTTGAAAGTGGGCCATTCTTTCCTGACTGGCCAAAAAGTATTTTTAGTGCTACAGAGGTGGAAAATACAATGACATCCTCCACTATCTTCCCCTGGGATGTTTTCTTATACATTGAAATAAGGGAGAGGCATACAAAAGCAATATCCATTGTAATTTCAGCATATGCCCATCTTGCAACGCTTAATATTTTCCATAATCATACAGTGCTTTTGTGTTAGTGGCTTCTTCATTTGTTCCTTCTATTGTTCCTCACCTCAATACATAACTATATCTGTATTTGATGTCATTTATTTTTACCTATATGACAGATCATCTTCATCTCTGTCTTTGTTTGAAAATAGATGTCTCCATTTTGAGTACTCAAAGGTGGACAGTGAGCATTTTTATCACTGCAGGTAAAAAATTCTGAGCCCTCATCCACCTTTGGTGTGGTTTAGGTGTGCAGCACCCATATGTGTGTGTGTGGAAGGTTAATCCAAAGGGAATAGCTAACATTGGTAAACAGGGTCCTGTTTGGTAACTATCCTTATGTCACCAGCTACCACTCCTGTGAAGCCAGCCATTAGCTGTTCAACGAGATGATTTGTGAAGGATTATTTGTATTACATCCCCTAATGCTTTCTAATAGCAAACTTTTAATTAAAAAGAAAGTATTTCTGGAAGCAGCCTCAGCAGCTACAGCAAAAATTCTCCGCATTTTAATATGATTAGGAAAAGGCTGGGGTAGGAAACTCGGCTGCCCTTGATAGTTGTAGTTCTACATACAGCTTATACAGAAACCTGCAGCTTGGTATTTTGGAAACCAGAGTTGCAATGGATTGCTGCTCAACCTGTTGTTGAAGATATGGTTGGGCAGTTCCCAGCCTTTCCATGTATTTTCTGGCTCTGTTGAGATAATGAGCAGTTGGGAGAAAATGGTGAGTGGGTGGCATCCATCTGTTTCAATTTATGTATCAGTTGCATTGCTGCAGATGATCACAGTTGCCTTGCCGTCTGTCAGACCATGTGTATTCTGTATTTGTAGCGATAGCATGTCATCATAGGCGATAGCATAACCTTAAGCTGATTGTAGTAATTTGGAGAGGAAAGGAAACAAGTTGAAACAATCCATTCCCATTGTATTTCTCCCATCACCACTCAACTGTGCTGCTGAGTTCAGTAGTGTTGCTACATCCCCTGACCCCCAACTAAAGTGGTGGTAGCGAGAGAGGCATTAATGATACTCTGCAGATGCAGATGCTCTCTAATGGCTACTTGGCTTATGCCCAGAGATGAGGTTAATGTTGATGACTCTTGAGTACCTGGCATTCATTCAGAGTGCCTCATTGCAGAAGGATTCCCCAGAGTAATTTGAAGGCTGCATCACATAAGGCTTCTTTTTTACCAGAAAAGAATACTGGAGTTACTTCAAAAAGAATTTGATATCCCCATTACAGCAATGCCTGTTCATATCATTGCTTGCAGATTCCCTTAACTCAGATGTTTCAGAAAGATTGCAGTAGTAATAAAATATGGGGTATGTGACAGACTTTTTGAACCTCCGGGTAGGATGTGTAAGACTTAGAGGAGAACACTATGATTGAAGGTGAGGTGGAGATAGCAGTAGGATATTTGAGATGGAAGTAGGTTAGAAGGCCTGGTTATAATTTAACAATAACAGGGGGCATAATGGGTTTATTAAGCAAGGAGTTTATTTTATTGGTTATAGTTTGGTTTTGTTCTCCACTAACAGATATCCAGAACATCACCCTCTGGTTCAAATACCCTTACTAGCTTACATGCAGTCATACACACCAAGCAATGTATGGAGGAATTGACTTCTAGTTGTGGGAAAGTAGATGCAAATCTGTATGCAGTCTAGGTGATTTTTTTCACGTAGAGAGACATGAGATTGATTTGATAACAATCTCAATCCCATTTCAAAAAGTCAAAAGATTTTACAGCAACAAGTTTTTGGGGGCATGCTTCCAAAGGGGTTAGGAAGTTTGCTGGAGCAGAATAAGAGTATTATAGCTCGTGATGATTGGTTGGAATCATTTTTACTGATACAGGAAATACTGCCCACTGTATCAACTGATTTGGTTTATCTTCCATAATTTCATCATGAAGCCAAATTTTTTTAATAATGCCATGTGGCCAACCTGTTAATTGGATTACTTGTGTTACCTATCACACAAGGGAAACCTGAAAAGTAGGAATAGCTCAATCATGACTAAGCCCAGAAGCAGATAAATGGCCTTGCCTTCATCTCCACTACCACTGCCCTGGCCTCAGAGGGGGAAAAGAAGAGGCAGGCATAGCTCCATCATGCTTAGTCCTAGATGCACATGAAAAGCCCTGCCCTCCATTCCACTGCCACAACTTTGGCTTTGGAAGGAAAGAAGAGGCAGGCACAGCCCAGATAGAGATAAAATGCCATTTTCTTCTTCTTGGACATTCTTCTGGTTGTTTCTTTGTATCTGTGTCTGTGTTCACCTTTGTCCATTTGGACTTTGGGAAATGCAACATCTGCAGCACTCTTCTGTTGATTGTCACTGGCTCACATTATCACTGGAATAGGTCCTGGTTGACGGACTTTAAGTCGGGCAGCATTCTCTAGGACAGTGGTTCTCAACCTGTGGGTCCCCAGGTGTTTTGGCCTAAAACTCCCAGAAATCCCAACCAGTTTACCAGCTGTTAGGATTTCTGGGAGTTGAAGACAAAAGCATCTGGGGACCCACAGGTTGAGAACCACTGCCCTAGGAGGTGTTGATTTCCCAGCTTGTTGTTGTCACAAATCCACCTCTTGCTTTGTGGAAGAAACCACTACCCTTTCAGTTGGTTACTGGTTGCTAGGCTGTAGCACTCTCCCATAGCTGTGATCTCAACTAGATATTATGTGGAACATATAACTCCCTTGTTAAAACAGCTTCTTAGGCTCCAGTTCACTTCCTGGTACAATTTAAAGAGTAGATGTTAAAGCTTGGGTTCAGACAATCTGGAAGACTATATCTCCCATTGTGGACCTGTTGGAGCTCCAAGATTTTAAAGAGGTTTTCCCCTGATCCCATCACCAAGTTTTCTTAGTGGTTGCTTTAACCAACTGGAACATCCGTTCTCCGAAGGTAAGACTGGCTTCCTGCCAGATTTCCTTTTGCCAGCAGACATTTTATTTAAGGAGGCTTTTAAGGTATAAGACGGGGTTGTGGTTATGATATTTTATTGGGTTTTGGGGATGTTTTATATATTTTTAAAGACCTTGCTATGTTTTGGATGGATGTTTTAAAATTTATCAACTGATTTTAATAATTGTTTTTAAATGTTGCTGTAAATGTTTTAAATTTACTGTACTTGGAAGCTGTCTTACATCTAACTCTGGGGGTGAAACTGGCATATAAAATAAAATCAATAATAAATAAAAATAATCATGACAGTACCCAGAGCAAGTGTGTTTTTCATAATTTTGTGTGTCCTGCTCTGTAGTTATTAGGCTCTTATTTGTATGGCAAACATTTGACCTCATGATTAATAATTAGAGGTGACTTAGATAGTTTGTGGCTACAAACAAGGAACTTCATGTTCAAAAGCAAAAGCAACCGCTCATAGTATCTTCTCTAAAGAAGATTCTGTAGATATGATGGTGCCCAAGGAGCTGATATAATATAGGACAATTGCCCTAGCTCCATGTTCTCTGCAATGGTAACCCTCTGTCAAGGCTCTACTACTTCATAATATAGGTGATGGCCCAATATGACTGAATACCCATACCCCCAAATTAACGAACTTCATACTTCATAATATAGGTGATGGCCCAATATGATGGAATACCCATACACCCAAATTAACAAATTTGACACAAAGAAAAACTGGAACATCAGTGGTTTCCTGAGTGATAGAAAATGTGTTACATGGAAGACTAAACAGTTGTTTTGAGACCTCACTGATACTCTGACAAGACACACCCAAAATACAACTTGTCTAGTTCATTGAGATTCTGGGTCTGTAGTTACAAGGTTTTAGCAATCCTTCTAACATACCTATAACACATTCTATTTTTAGCCCCATGTTACATACAGTGATAATATAAAGGGGGTGATCATGGTTTACAAGGTACAAAGGGTTTAGGGAGTAAGTTGGTACAGGGAATCTGCAGTTTGGTGAATATGGACAAAGATCAGTAGTGTGGCACTGGAGAAGGGGAATTAGAACCTTTCCCTGATCTACATTGCCCATAGGAATTGCTATTTCCTAAAAGAAGGGAAATATATAGGTATCATAGTGGCTTTGGAATACAACAGGGAAATAGTACCAGGCGGTGGGGTGGGGTCCTTGTTCTGGTTCTTCCCTGCACCTCCCTAAGAGTGAGAGAAACTTAAGGAGCTGAGAGAGTATGGTCATATGTTTTCTGCTTCTTATCCATTTGATGGCCTGAGATTGAATCACAAGTATCCCAGTTCATGTCTAATCCCTATCAACCTATGAACTTCAAGAAGAGCGTTACGCAAGCTGTTGTTTTCTTAACCTCAATTTCCTATTTAAAATATGGCGAGTTTCTGAATGTCCTTGTTAATTCATAAGGTTGTGTGGTATGTACAGCACTTTTGAATATCCTACATAGGGGTGTCTCAAGCTATTTAACTTGGCAGAGAGCAGCAACTATTGGTTCAGCACCAGTCCATAAACCATTACTTTGAATAGCACTCCCCTAAAGCACTAAATCCATTCAGTTTAGTAATTATTAATAACCAAGTAACAAATTTCTGTGGTGGTAATGCACATTGGAAAGATAATGGTATTAAAAAAAAATAAAAACCCAACTTCTTGGTTTTATAAAGAGACGAGCCAGGCCAGCAAAGCCCCCTCTCCCCCAAGTTTTGGTGCTATCTTTCTATTGGGCTTGCGTAGCTCTAAAAAAATTGCCTCTCTTGCTCTATTCCTCAGTCTCTTGCTTCTGTTTGTCTTTGTTGTTTCTAGTACGGCTCCATGAGAGTATTTCAGAAGAAGGTTTCCACTACCTCGTCTTCGATCTGTAAGTGCTTTCTATTTGGCTTTGATCCTTCATCACTTTCACAAATGTCTGGGCTGTAGAAAGAGTTGCTAAATAAAAGATGTTTTTTGGGATTGCTCTGCTTCCTCCTTCCACTCTGTTCTTCCAGTCCTCTCTGCATAAATACATCATTTGATATGTTCAGAGCTATATGTCTTTAAATCCAAAGCAACACAAAAATGGCATTTTGCACCAGTATTACTTAAATCTTATAAATAATTGCATAATTCTGCAGCCTGTATAAATTATCAAAATTATCTTTTTTTCTCATATGCATATCTCTGATAATGTTTACCCTTTACTTGCCTTCATCAGCAAAAGAAAAGTCTTCATGTCATTTCTTCTGATCTCAATCATCAGCATATTTTCAGAAATTGAGATTTTTGCCTACCATCATCTACAAAGCCTGTAGTTTCTAGATCACATTCTTACAATGTCACTGTGTTTCTTGAATAACACTTGCTTTTAGTTTGTTGCCTTCTGCTTACAACAATAATGAATAACTGGCAATTTTAACCAAGTAAAATATTTCAACTTGCCTTAAGTCTGAAAGTATATACCAGGAACCATTTTTTTTTGCTATAATATGGTCTGTGGATTGTTTTTAATTCATTTTTACTTTATATGTCTTTTTCGATCAAGCGGTTTCGCCCTCTGCTTCTAACGCTTGCACATCTCTTGCTTGTGAGTTCAATCTTTTCAAAACTTTATTTAAAGGAAAGTCTGATGAGGTGGTTTCTTCCATGTTTTTCTGTTGGAGATGTGATTTCTGACAGTCTCCTAAATGAGAATTATTTTTTATCCTCATATCTTGCATCGAATTTTAGGGTCACTGGTGGGGAACTCTTTGAAGATATTGTTGCCAGGGAATACTACAGTGAAGCAGATGCCAGGTAAGAAAATGTCTTGTCATGATTTGGATTGACCACACTGGCCTGTGCTCATTTTTCTGGAACTGAGAACTATAAAATATTCGTTCACATCCCACACTGTATTAGATGCAGCTTATCCCCATTTCTGTACAGGTCCCCACCCCCATTTGATCCATTTACTTAAACCAATGATGGACATCATGTGACCCTCCAGGATGTTTGGCTGCAACACCTTGTGTCCATTACCTGTACTAGCTAAGACTTCTGGGGCATGGAGGTCCAACAATAATTGGAGATCTGCATAATCCCATCCTTGAAGCAAATCTCTTGATGTCCTATAGTTTAGACTTCAGTCACTTTCTTATAAGTCACAGATTTTTGCTATCACGTCATTTCTTTGTAAAAGGTATTTCTCTGTGTCATTTGTTTATTTATTTATTTATTATATCCCATATTTTCTCCTTTAAAAGAAACTCAAAAGTGGCTAAGAATGTCAATAAAACAAAAAAGTTACAATTTAAAACAAAAAAACATGACTTCTCCCTATGGTTTCATGTAGATATTAAGTCACATGGAGGACAAAATAGAGCTCTGAGGGCCAGGGGTTTGAACAGGAGTCCACCATCAACACCTTCTGCATACTGTGGGATGGGACACCTGTTCAGGGGATGGAATCACGATAGATCACCACTGCTCCACTTTTCAAACCCTTGGCCTTGCCTGCTGATCTACAGGGGGAAAAATTGGCAGGCAGAGCTATTAGCCCTCACCCTTAGTCTTATCTAACCAGTTCAGTATTCTCAGAATGAAGTTTTGAATGGCACTTGTTTTTCCATTTTCTGACCTGGCATTCAAAAACAGCATTTTCAAACCAGGAAGACAGTCACCATGGCTAGCCAGGCCATTTTGATATGGGAAACAGTTTGGGAGTGATAAGGAGCCTGTTTCACTCCCCACTTTGATATCACTGAGACCGTCTTTTCAATCCATAACTCCCTCTGGCTTTTATGATTCCAGAGGCTTCCCCATACACTCCTTCCTTCCTCTGAGTAACATGTTATTCCTACATTGGCCAGGTTAACAGGTGACTGATAAAAATAAACCATGTACAATTTAGGCAGGCAGGTGACAAAAGCAGGTTGTGGGCTTCACCACAGAGGACATACCCTTGCATATGAAGGCAGTGGGAGAGGCTCTTAACAGCTGCTGGGCCAGGACACAATGGAGCTCTGTCTGTCTGTCCTCCTAGCAGTTGGAGGAATAGCAGTTGAAGCAGAGGAAGGAGTCTCTGCAGGTGCTGGGCCAGGACACCATCCTACAGTTCTGGCATAACATTGAGAAGGTTCATGATTGCTCACATTAAACCAATCTTAAGAGCAGCAAAATGGTGCTTGGCATAGCAAAGGTGCTGCTTATAAAGGACGTGAATCTAGCTTTCTAATAGGACTTACCTGTGCTTATCTCTCTAAGGCAGTGATTCTCAACCTGTGGGTCCCCAGATGTTTTGGCCTTCAACTCCCAGAAATTCTAACAGCTGGTAAACTGACTGGGATTTCTGGAGTTGTAGGCCAAAACACCTGGGGACCCACAGGTTGAGAACCACTGCTCTAAGGTATCCATGCACTTTCCTCCCCTGCATTCTGGGTCTCATTGATATGTCACTTATGTAACATTTCTACAGAAGTGCCACATGTGTTACTTACCTTACCAAACCTTGGTTGCCAGGAATCAGAAGTCGATCAATTCACACAACTCTCCCCACACCCAAGGAGTTTTTTTTGTAGAGTAATTTACAGTCATGATCTAAATAGGTTGCAGTTGGAGAGCAGTTACTACTACATTCAGATGATTTGTAGCTTTACTTCAAATTTTATCAAATCATCAAGCAGGGCATGAGCAGTGGTGACTTCAAGAGGTGGCAAGTGCCATTCAAAATAGTAAAAAGTAGTTCCTAGTCTTTATACTGACAGGAAATGCTGTCAGTGAGTTCCACTCGATACATGTGAGTGAGTGAGAGGAAGATCTGCCTGCAACTTTAATAGCCAAGCAATAGTGTCAGCTTACTAAAGGAAGCCCAATTCTCTCTTTTTTCTGCAGACAGAGCTCCTTGCCAGAGTCCATGATCTCTGTCCCCAATTTTTGGTTTCATTGCAGACAGTTTGGAAGGATATAATCCACTCGATTGATTGTATATTTGTGTCATTTGGAAGAAATCCAACAATTAAGAGTAAAAGAAATCCGGTGTATTGTTGTATTTATGTGCATACAGTCTATTCCAGCCTTGAATTTTACTTCTGAGTAGTTAAAAAAAAGCACAGCTGATACAACCTCCTGTGATTTGTTGGGGGATAAGGAGGTGAATGAGGCCAGATGGTCAGCCTTTGAGGGCAGAGGGGATGAATCCATACCAATGTCTTCTGCTAGTCCTGTCTGCAGTTGACCTTCTTCTACACTAGCGTTTCCCTTCTCCAGCTTGAACAGGTCTAATGTTGCCCTGCTTGAATAATTGCAAGCTTGTTCCCTGGTTGCGCAGAGCTGCATTCCAGAGCAGACTGAGAGAATGATCAAGTGAGAGAGGAGTTTGTGCCAATCTGACCTTCCCGGGGACTCATTGCGCTTTTGCCATTTTTGGCCAGAAAGTCTACTGCTGTGGATTTGGCTCTGTTCTAGTTATTGTACAGATTTTTCTATTCCTGTTCTGGGATTGAAGAGAGCGTCACAGGGCCTGCCAGCCTTTTTACTTGGGTGGCGAGATTCCTTGCACAGCCTTGTTTTTTCCCAGAGTAAGCCTCAGTCCTCGGCACTGAGAAGGAGTACGTGCTTCTTGCTGTACCAACTGGTTTGTATCCTTTCCTCTGCTGATTATGCTACGTCCACTTGTACCCACAAGGAATTCTTTTCTTTTGCCTTTCTCCCAGCATTGCTATATTTAAAATCTAGCCCTCTTTATGCAAAATAAAATGATGGATTTTGTTTTTCAAAAGAAAAAAGCTTGCCATGCCCCCCTTTCTGCTTTAAGTAAAGGCATTTGCACTGTGATGAGTTTAGTTTCTCTGCTTCCTTCAAATTACCTTGGGAGGGTTTGAAGCCCATAGACTCCCCAGGTGTCTTGCAGGAGCGGTTAAGATGCAAACTGCCTTGTACATCAAAGAAACTTCTGTGTGTACTGTAAGTCTCTTACGTGCCAGCTGCTGTGTCTGGTTCGTTCCAAGTGCCTGGAAACCTCTATCAGGTTGATGAGCTTTCCCAAAGATCTCTCTGTGTGTCGCCTTACTCACATGCGGTGTGGGTGTAGTGTTGTCCTGACATGAGAAGTGTAAATGACAGGTTGCTCCGCTTTCTGTAATATTACTGCGGAAAGAGAGAAATAAAGGCAGCCGATTTCCCAGAGTTTGCAGAAAGCATGCTGCGTGAGTGTTGCTTGGAGATGGAAATAAGGGAACTAAAAATGCAGGCTAAGTGGGCTTTGTACTTAAAAGGTGTCCAGCCCCTCTCTGCAGACACATCATCCTTATAATGTGCTTGCATTTGTTGCTACTAAAAGCTTTCCATCCTGGCAGCTTCCCAGTTTGACTGTGACGGGGGAGGCTGTCTTTAGATTAAAGCCTGAACAGAGCCTGCCAAATGGAGGCCAGTGCAGCTTCCCACTCACACTTTTGTGGGGTGTATGGTGCTCTCTTTTGGGGTTCCCAAACACTTCATAGTGCAAATGGATTGAAAGGCAGAAAGTTATGCTGTGACCCATACCAAGTAGACTAGCACAGGTACATAACAGTAGCTCCATCAGAAGTGTTTCTTGTTTGTGAGTAGCATCTTATGTCCTGTTGAATCTTGAATCTAATGCCCTTTTTTAAAAAGTGTATGCACTGTCTAATATTTCTGCCAGGGAGAAACAAAACAAGAAAGAAGTATGCCACACATTCAAGAAATAAATATATTAACCAATTACACTTCCCTCCCTTTTCTACAGCCACTGCATTCACCAGATTTTGGAGAGCGTCAATCATATTCATCAACATGATATTGTACACAGGGACCTAAAGGTAATCTTCACTTTCAGTGGAAATATGTTTTGAGACTGTGGTTTATAAAATAGAGACTCAGAAGTTGTTGATGCACTGTGTGTGTGTGTGTGTGTGTGTGTGTCAGGAGCGATTTGTGAAACTGCAAGTTGCTTCTGGTGTGAGAGAATTTGCTATCTGCAAGGACTTTGCCAATGAGACACCTGGATGTTTTAGCATCCTGTGGAAGGCTTCTTTCATGTCCGTGCATGAGGAGCTGGAGCTGACAGACCAGAGCTCACCCCACTCCCTGAATTCAAACCACCAGACTTTCAATCAGCAGTCCTACTGACACAGTGGTTTAACCCTTACACCACCGGCCCTACTAACTGACAGGTGCAGAGCTCCAATAAGATTCTGCCTAAAACAAGACAACCAAACAGCTTTTCTTTCAAATAATCATGATTTTGGTTAACCTTAGGCAGCTCCATGACATTACTTTCGTTGTGTTCAACAGTTTTTAATTTAATACACTTCTCTCCTGCAAATGTGCCCATCACTAATAAAACAATACATTTTTCCATACCAACACTGTGCTTGTCTTAGGAGTAGTTGCATTCTTGGTATATATGCCAGGACATAACTCTATGTTTCAGCAGATAACTTGAATTAACTCCAGGATTCACAAATTGCAAATGGTGTGCACACAGGTTGTTGTGCAGAAGTATGAGCTCAGGTGCAGTAGTAATTTAGATGAGAAGAGGTTTTTTTAAAAATGCAGCAAAATAAGACTAAAGTCCGTCCTTACAACGCATCTGGAGGAAAAGGCCAGTTGCTGCAGCTGAAGTAAATGCATGCCACAGGGGAAGAAGTGAGTGCAGTTTGGATACGTAAGTGCTGCAGGGAACAGAAGGCAAATGTGCTTCTAGCAGAATCAAGCCAAATAGGAGTGCTGGGGGGGGGGGGGGGGGGAGAGAGAATCTGCAGTGCAGGCACTTTGTATTGGAACCTATTTCATTTGCCTAGAGAGCTTGACTAGACCATAGCATTCTTTATCAGATAACTGTTACCTTGATTTGTTTTGCTGCATCCATTTTCCACTACATAATAGAGTCCAGAGTCTGTAAAGTTGTTATTTTCTGAGACACTTTAGCCGGGGTGGTTTTATATTTTTGTGTGGTGTCTGATAAAACTGTAGCAATATATTTGAGACTCAACAAGTGTTTTGCATTTGACATAGACAAAATGTGTTTGCAAAATGTTGCAGTGTAGTTATTTTTGTCTCATTCGTTTTCTTCAGTCCTGTCTGTCATTTAATAAAATATTTGCTCCTGGAACTCTAGTATTCCATACCATATTGGACTTAAAATATTCAGATCTGAATAATGCGCTGCAACTCTGAAAATATTACGCCTACTATATGGATCATGTCGGTACTTGGAATGCTAGGGTCTATAAGGTGCTATTTTGAGCCTACCCATAATGAGTCTTTTCTCCATTGTACTTTGTCTTGGCAAATACATGAAATTTACTTTCATTTTCATTATTAGTGGTTTCATTTTATGTGGATGGCAGAGTGAACATTCTAATTTGTTCAAATTTCTCATCTATGCATTATAAAGACTGAAAAACCAGAACTAAATACAACATTCCAATCATTATATGTATAATTTATCACAGTAGTTCCACATTTGGTTGATATTTTCATTGAGCTACCCAATCCTTTCCTAATACCACTTTCCTGGTCCACCCAGCCATGTGGGAATCCCAACAAGGGTTTATATAAAGTTGTTCTGCACCACTTAATACTTGCTCAAATCAAACCACATTCATCACTTTGTTTCAGGTCTTCCAAATAAAGATATCTCTTTGGAACTCATTTTTCAGAAATCCTTTTTGCAGTTCCATTTTTTGTATTTACTAATATGAATAACTTAGAGCCATCAGCAAGCTTGTTATATCGTCCTAGTTCAGGTGATTTAACACTAGACCCAGTACAGACCTTTCAGTGTCACCATTCCTCATGTCTGACAACTGTACATTTCCCTTTCTGTCTGTGTTGCACTGCAATGGAAAAATATTGTGCGTCTGTCCTTAACGTGCATGTGATGGCATCTTGGACCAGCAATTTTCCCCATGATTCCTCATGAATTTGCCCCTAAATCATTTGAGGTTTTGCCAGAATTGCTAATAAACACTCATTGTCGGGTAAATTAATGCAAAGCTCTGATGGTAAGATGTTTGAAAACTACTGGCTCACCAGACTGGAGAAACTGCCCAGTGTGGTTTGACTATTTTTTCTGTCCTCTTCAAAATGGTCTTCTACAACATAAAATTTCTTGTCTGCAGAATATGTTCAATGGGTATCATTCATATCTTATTCACTTATTAAAAGAAATGGTTTATGCTTGCTTTGAAACTTTTAAGATCCCATAGCCGTCCAATTACGAACTTAAGTCAGCAGACCTGTTACAGACAGTTCCAAAACCAAAAAGAAAAAAACGTTTCTGTTTCATGGGAAAGATCTTGGTCTCCTTTTTGGTCCCACGAAAATTTCAGTGGAGCTCTCTGCCTCTTTGTGCTAACAATTAGTTGTGGAAGGTATACAAAATAATAGTAGAAAAGTTATTTGAAGTTTTGTTGTTGTTGGGAGTTTTTTTGTCGTGTCAGGAGCAACTTGAGAAACTGCAAGTCGCTTCTGGTGTGAGAGAATTGGCCGTCTGCAAGGACGTTGCCCAGGGGATACCTGGATGATTTGATGTTTTTATCAACCTTGTGGGAGGCTTCTCTCATGTCCCTGCACGAGGAGCTGGAGCTGATAGAGGGAGCTCATCCGCCTCTCCCCGGATTCGAACCTGCAACCTGTCGGTCTTCAGTCCTGCCGGTACAGGGGTTTAACCCACTGTGCCACAGGGGGTTCCTGTTATTTGAAGTGACAAAAAGGTTTCCCCTGATGCCTTAGTCGTTTCTATACTACAAGAAGTCTCTCCTCTGCAAGGAATATTGTGTCCTGTGAATCCATAGTGAATAATAGAGCATAGGATTAATATCGTCTTCGGTTTTCCTGGTTCTAATACTGGATAGGAAAAAGGCCTTAGACAATACAATAAAATATGAAGGTGGAAAGTCAGAACTTGAACAACATCCTATTAGCAAAGCAGCCTGAAAATTTCCGGAATGGACACTGTTGGGATATTTTGCATGAGTATAATAGTCATGCAGTGCTTTAAACTATTGAAGGATATGTTTCTGGGAAAGATTTATTGCAGAATAATATTCAAACATATTGAAATAGTAATGATATGCCCTGGAATAAGTGCTACATTGGCCACTGCTCTGAAATGGAATTAAGCATAATTGTGGCTAATTCCTCCCAATCTTCTAAACAACCTTCATCGTTGAAATTCGTGGTCTCATGCCTTTGCAAACAACTTAAAATTTCTCTATAGTAACTACTTGTGCACAAAGGTAGAAAGATGCCATGCTGGAGTCTGGGAGAAAGACAACCCTTTTTCCCCCATACATTGTGAATTGATACATTTGTCTCTACAGCTATCTCCTATTTCTGTTGGTGTGATTAAGATTGGTTTTGACAAACACTAGCCACTAATCGATATAGGATTATTTTGCCATTTCTAGACAGAAACTGTTTGTAAGTGGTGCATCACATAGGTACGGGAATGTGAGCAGAAGTTCTGAATCAAGAGCACAACAGCTCTGAATTTGCATAAGTAACAATATACATACATTCAAATAGAGTCATGAAATGCCAAAAAAGCTTTAAAATAAAACACAAAGCATAACAGTGAGTCATTGACCTTCCCCATAAGAGATTTATATTAGTGCTTGAACAGTAGCACATAGCGGTTGTCTGCCATATGTGAAGATAGCAACACTTACTCAGTCCCAAGGTCTTGATCATATGGTCCATCACCTACCTAATACTCACCACTGAGTGAGCTGCTTTCCTCAAGTCTTTTGAGATGATTAAGTGGTGTTTTTAAAAACAAGACATCAAGTGCCAGAACGTAATCACTGTAATGGAGCCTAAGCATTAGATATTGATCCTCATAACTCCTACTGATCATCTGTTTCAGTATCACATTTTAGTCTAATAAGGAGTTTGAAATAATTTGCTTCTGAACATTCTGCCAAATCATTTCTTGCTAGAAATAAGGGGATTTAGATGTACTGTCTAGAAAATTAAAAAAAAAACCCTAAGAACTACAAATCATATGGCAGGAATAGGAATTGGCAGACTTTCTCCTTTGTCTATCCAGTGAATCTTCCTAACTGACATTTTCTCAATCATTCCTTTGCCAAGTTAAGGAGTTTCTTTCAAAGTTTGTGCCTTAAGTGCATAAATATTTTGAACTGAGAAGGAAGTGAGGTTGTACATTATTGATATAGATATGGGCATTACCTTTTGCAGGCCGTTGAAAAGGTACACCTGCCATTGGGCATTTATGCAATGATGAGAGGCGGGCTGCTGGGGTTGGTGTGATTGGGATGTCTGGGTTGTTGTTTTTAATGTATTTTAATAGCACCCGGCAAGGAAAAATCATCATAATTAAAACAAACTGAGTGTTTAAAAATAAAACTAGGTAAAATAAACAGCAAAGCTTACATAATGCACTAACTCTACTGAGATCATCCTCAACTGGCCTTCTCCCTCGCTGCACTCCTGAAGCAATTCCTAAAGGGACGACCTTGCCAGTGGCAGGTCCACCATCCATCCAAGCAGCCCCTCATTTCCCTTATCAGGCAAGGGATGGCAAAGACTTCTGCCTCGGGATTGGGAAGCCTGGTGTCTGCTTCTGCAAAAAATGCAGTAGCGATTCCTGACAAAGAGGAGGGATGATGGGAACAGCTACAATCTGTCTTCACTGGGGCAGTGGTTGTGGCACATCCTCTCCCTGGTGTTTTGGATCTAGATGTGAGGGTCCTTTTTTATCCTTAAATCAGATCATTTCTATCTGGATAAAAATCGAAGTGGGGTCAGTTTAAATAATAATCACAGGACAAAGCTTTTCCTTGGTCTGTACCAGCTCGTATTCTTAGCTGGAGATTGTGGACTCAAACAATCCAAGGAGAAAGCCTCTTTGCATGTAGAAAGACAGCATACTTAGAAATCTTATTCAAAAATCAGCATTTTCCCACATATGCACCAGCTCTCAGTGTTACACACCAGGAGAAATGTTGTCACTTGATTCTGATTAGAGCGTAAACTAGCCCTGAGAGATTATTATTATCTACGTAGGCTGTACAGGTCAGTGCTGCTTTTTCCTCAGACTTCAGCTTGTGCTTTCAGGATCAAAGCACATTTCTGCCTCTAAATTCTTGGACGCAATATAAACCATATAATTGGAAGGTGAACTGTAACCCTTACTGCCTTACAGCAGAACTAATGTACGGCTGGCCCTCTAGTCATTTCCCCAGAAATTTACTCATGTTGACATGCAATAGCTGATTGCACCATGAATGTTAGAGGTTATTCCTGGGTGTCCAGGGATTGTCCCGAATGAGGATCCTATTTTATAATGCTTTGGAACATCCTCAGAAGCCAGAAAGATTACACTGAGTGAGCTGTTTAATTATTTGGGAGAGCTTGGTACGTAGCTGCATGATCTGATGCTGAAAGGAATATTTCTGGGTCTTCTTTTGGTAGGAGGGAGGTTGGGTGCAGACCCCCATTTCCCCATTATTATTTATTATGTTGGTTTATACCCCACTTATTCTCTCCACAAAGGAAACTCAAAACAGCTTGTATTAAAATCATTTCAAAATAACTTAAAATCCAAAAATATACAAATATTAAAATAGAATTAAACATCAATGGTATTAATTAAAAATTAACAGTTAAAATTCTTAAAACTGGTTGAAAACATATCCAAAGCTAAAAGCACAGCACTCCCTGTCTTGATCTTAAAAACATTCTTCTTTCAAAGCCTGCCTGAATAAAAAAAGGTTTTAGCTTGTCACCAGAAGGATAGCACGGAGGGGGCCATTCTGGCTTCCATGGGAAGAAGGGAGTTCCAGAGTCATGGGGGCAGCCACTGAAAGAGAAGGCCTGCTCTCTCATTCCCACCAACCGAGATTGAGATGGAGGTTAAACTGAGAGAAGGGTCTCTCCTGAAGATGCCTTCTAGGGCTTGAAAGGTCATAAACAGCACTGTGAATTGTGCCCGGAAACAGACTGGCAGTCAGTGGAGCTGCTGCAATGGGGGGCGGGGGGCAGATTGTCCACTCCCTGCAGCCAGCAACCTGTCTGGATCTCTTTGGACAAGCTGAAGTTTCCAAGCACTCTTAGAGTGCATGACAGTAATCAGGACAGGATGGAACTAAGGCAAGTACCACTGTGGCCAGATCTGACTTCTTAAGGAACGAGCACAGTTGGTGCACAAGTTTTAATAGTTTGAAGGCCCTCCTGGTCACCGCTGATTCCTAGGACTCCAGGTTCAGTGCTGAGTCCATGAAAACCCCCAAATTGTGGACCTATGTCTTCAAGGGGAGCGTGACCCCATCCAGCACAGGCTGGATCTCTATCCCCTAGTCTGTCTTCCAGCTGACCAGGAGTACTTCTGTCTTGTCTGGATTAAGTTTCATTTTGTTTGCCCTCATCCAGTCCATAACTGATGACAGACATTGGTTTTCAGCTCAGGAAGGCTTCATTGGCATTAGGTAAAAAGGACTAGTAGAGTTGTGTGTCTCCAAATATAGGTGGCACCACACTCCAAACTCTGGATGACTTTTCCCAAAGGTTTGGGATATATATGTTATATAGCACAGGGTATTAAAACAGAACCCTGAGGAACCCCATAGGTCAATGGCTGGGGGTTCAGGGATGACTTTTTAAATATAGGTCTCACAACTGCTTCCTTGAGGCACATTGACATTTTTCCTTATTCCAAGGAGGCATTGACCACTATCAACTCTGCCAATCCCCCTCTGACCTGTTTGATCAGCCGGGAAGGATCTAGAATACATGGGTAGCGCTCACCTCTCCAAGAATGCTGTCCCCATCTTCAGGTTGCAAAAATTGAAAGACAGCCATCAGACAAGCAGGATCCACAGTTACATCTATTGGAACGCTTATCAATAGTCGGAACAGATCTGAGTGACTTTATGTGCAAAGTGCCACTCAGATTCTTCACAGCAGGCTGTTGAATGGTCACTATTTTCTCCTTGAATACCAGTCTGTAATAGCCCTGTGAACATTTGAAACAACTCTGCTGGGTGTTTTTTTTTTTGCAGATTCAATGGTGGCAGCAATACATGATAATTCTAATAATTCCACATGAATTACATAGGTTGCTTA